>NW_024884253.1:49537927-49613661 GCF_019232065.1 Centrocercus urophasianus
AGGAGAGGAGAGGAGAGGAGAGGAGAGGAGAGGAGAGGAGAGGAGAGGAGAGGAGAGGAGGGGAGAAAGTTAGATAGGCTGGGAATTCAGACCACATCGTGCTTTATGCTCCAGTGTGAGCAGTGACCCAGTATTTTTAAATAAATAGCAGAACAGAACAGAAGAAGTGGGAAAGTCGTAGGGATGTACTGCATTAAGCATTCTAAAGTGTTAGGGTTAAGACGAACAGGAGGCATTGGTTTTATAAGGGGAAAAGTGATGAGCAGGAAAATTAGCATTTATCTTTCCAAATCATGTTATTTATAAGAATTTTCAAAAATGGAGCTAATCTTTCAATCTTCTCCTCAGCTCAGCAGAAGAACTATGCAGGGAGATATTGCAGACACAAATTTCAACCCACAGCTGGGTGAAAAGTATTAAATTTATAAATTTCTGAGTGATATAAATTTTAAAAAGCATTGAAAGTATTAGTAGTACTTAAAGACCTGGACCCTAAACATGGGTAATTCAGAACTGACTAAATGGAACTGTGCCATATTAACAACAACAAAAAAATCTGATTGTGTTGAGAAGAATTACGATAAATTTCAGCTTAACAGTTAATAAATTTTTGGAAATATTTGAAAACATAGACTAAGACTGGAAGTGTTTTCCTTCAGAGTGTTGCTATCACAACACTCTAATACAGGCATATATACAATGAATATAGGCTTGGTGGGTAGATCATTCTAACTTTTGTTTTAACATAATCATATTTCTATAGCTCTTTAGCAGATGTCTGTGCACTTATTTTCTACCAACTCTTGGTTTCCATAGCTTCTATTGGATCAAAGCTATTCTGGCAATGACAAAACCAGATCTAATATATCTCCCACCCTCTTCTAAACATCAGTGACTATTCTTTTAAAGGAGAACTAATTTCCAACACAAAGCTATTGCATGAGAAACCTCATGGAAAAAAAAAAAAAAAAAAAGTAATTTAAAACTTGTGTGCTAATATCATGCATATAATGAGGACAGAGAAATTATGAGCCATTAATCCAGGAAGCAGCAGGGATGAAAGGATAGCTTTAGGGGTTGTGAACTATATAAGAGCTAGCAAAAACTCCAAATACAATACCAATCTTTATTCAGAGAGAAAAAATAAAAGACCATAAAAGTAGCCACAATAAAATCACTTTACTGTCAAGTGAATTAACAACTTTAAAACAGGATGTTAAATCATATCTGCTACATAGCCTGTTTCTTTAAAGTAACCAGATAATGGAATTTTCTTTGAGACTATGTGACTGGAAGCTGTTACAGACTGAACATCCATTAAAAATGACTGAAATTCAGACATTTAAATACTTCATATATCTAAAATAGAGCAGCTTCCCCGAGAGGAATTTAAGGCTGAACATAAGGATTTGAGATGCACCACATTTCATCTGCTAATCAAGCCCTGCAGTGACCTTCTACTCCAAAAACTCATAGTATGCTTTCATTACCTTAGAGGCAATAATTCCCCACTGTTATCATCAATAGTGGAAGTAGGTATAAAAATGCCTTGGTTACTAACACAAAGTCTATCTCCAAAATCTGACATAAAGATTTATTTTATCAGTGGATTTCCTCTATGGATCCCTAAGCTATTTCATTAGCCACTGTAGGGCTCAGCTATGCTCTGAATTTCTGGTGAATGCTGATATTGACATTGACCTTTTCAGCACATCAGTGAACTAGAAATGCAGTGATTTTGCTTTTGCCTTTGGGGACATTTACTGGGACTTCCAGAGGTGAAGATCTGCTAAGAAAAGATGCTGAAACATCATTTTCCAGTATCTTTTTCCCATTCTTTCATCTCTGCCTGACAGATAAGTTGGGATCACCAGATAGGAAGGCAAGAACAAGGTGAAAGGGGATGAAGCTACTAAGTTGCTTTTGGGCCCTGTCTGATTCCTATCAAGAGTCTCTCTTCCAATACCATTCTCCCTTATAAGCAGAAGCATCACTGCTTAAAAAGTAGCCCTGAGGCTGCCAATCCCTACCCCAGCAAGGCTGGGCTCCATAGCCCTAGCCGAATGGTTCCATGGGGACCCCCTGCCATTTCTTGGGCAGATGGTACCCAGATACTCCCTTCTCATTTTTTTTTACCACAAAATTGCCTGTTGAGGCATTTTCAAACCATTTCAGCTACAGACAAGGGGCATTTTGGGAATCCCTAAGGTTGCAGGAGCTGAGTCAGTGTTTCACAAAATCACAGGATTGTAGAAATGGGAAGAAAACTCTGGAGATCACCAAGCCCAGCCCCCCTGCTAGAGCAGGTTTGCAGGATTAGATGAGAAGCAAAGAAAAGCCACTGCAAAGGAGAGCTCTGGATGGCATTGAGAACAGTGGTTTGACACCCTCACCCCTTCCACACATATGTACACACTCACAGCAATCCAAACGAAAAGCAGTTCCTACAGAACAGCACCATCTGGGGAAGAATAACACCCAGACAGCACCAGCAAAATGAAAAGTTTTCAATGTTTCATTGCATTTTCTACTCAGAAAGGAATGAGAAAACAGGTCGTAGTTTCTACGGAGCCATGCAGAAAACAGAAGGAAAACTGAAGGCATGCTCAGAAGCATCTCTGGCCACAAATGCTTCCCACTGCCAAAGGATAAGCTTGGACACCTCAGCACACAGCAGGAGGCGTGGCTTAACAACATCTGTCCATGCCAATTAGTAACTAAGGTTATTGGTTTTCGAAGTGAGTTGGCAGATCTGCTGAAGGGACAGGAGCCAACAGTCTTACCCCAGAAAGTCTCACACATGCAGAGCAGAGAGGACAGCCTGACCCCAGAACTCAGTCATGGAAGGCAGCCCACCAGCAGCCTTCTTGTCCTAAGTTTGGATGCTGGGAGAAGGATAGATTTTTGCAATTTATCCATTGCATGTAAGCTTCATCTGAAATCAGACAATGGAGACCATGGTCAAGTGTCCCTAGTGAGCTGCTGGCAATTAGTAGAGCGTGCTACCTGATCAGAACGTGCATGTGACTCAGTACATCAAGCAACCACATGACCATGCATGTCTGCCAACTGAAGAGATTTAAAGTGCAACTTCACACTCATTTCAACTTTGGGGTGATTTGGTCTGCAATCCAAGAATCCAAGGACAGAGGATGCAACCAACAGCTCTAAGTTTTATTCCAAACTCTGACTACATGTAGGGGTTATGCAATTCATCTGATTTTTTCACCTCTGAAATGGAAGGATGATACTTTTCAGTCACATAGACTGTCTTCATGCTTGTGATGCATGAAAAAGATAGAGATTTTCCAAATACTCAGTTGGCAGTGAAACAAACTGAAAGGAAAGCAAGAGTGATTGAGACCCAAATTAAAAGGTTCTGCAGTAGAAAATAGGAGCTAAGAAGATATTCCTGTATTTAGCAAAGAATACACTAAGGCAGATAGTTGTCCATCCCAACATTATTTTTATATAGAAAAAAAAAAAAGAATAGAATATAACTTCGTGTAGGAAGGAAGATAAAGGGATCATAAACAATATAACATGGGGAAATGCCTAATTAACTAATTATACAGCCCAAACTGTATAACAGCCATTTTTAAATAGTCTGTAGATTGTACCTCATTGGCTGAGTTTTTATCTGCTAGTTACCACCTTCAGCTAAATGAACATGAGCGAGAGATGAAGTGCATCCTCACAAAGGAGCTGCTGTGCAGATAGATGCTTGGAGTGAGCTGTGTGTACTCAGCTGAGATCAGTCAGGACTTTTTTTAGTACTACCTCTGAGAAATGTGAGGTGATTCATTTGCTAATGTTTATTTGTTGAGTTGAAAACACAGAGAGATAGATAAGTGCTAAATATTTATCATCTTAATTCCGGGGCATGCCAGGGTATGAAAATAAATGCTGGCTAGCAATAGTAAGGAGAGGCTTGTTATGCCAAGAGAAGTCAGCAATCTATATAAACCATACCTCCTAATGCTATAAAGCAGTAACAATCTGAATCTGACAGGAAGGGAGTTTGGATCTCTCTGTTATTCTTCTGTCCTTTTTAGGCACTTGCTTAGTGATCATAGTAGGCAGAACGGTGTTGTTCCAAAAGAAAAGACAATTAAAGGCTCAATTCTTCAAAGGCATCACCTAGATGTTCTCACAGGGCAGCCTGTGACAGGCAAAAGCCTTTATTCACATTTCAATGTGGAAATCATGAGTTGATACACTGCGTATAGAAGATGATCTGGCTCTTGCTGACAATGAGCAGAGCTTCTTTCAGTGTCGAGCTGTGTTGGGTGCAAGTCATGGGACTGGATGTAAAAGTGGGAGGGCTCTGTTATGAATTCACCTACTTCAGCCAAATAAGAGCCAACAGGCAAGTTTATCATGGCTCAGTGGCACTAGTAAAATCTTTGACACCTTTCCCCACCCCTTGCACCTCAACATCCCAACAAATACCAAGAAATAATGGACAACTTCTACTCTTACATTAATGCACAGCTATTTGAGGGCAGAAGACAGCAAGAAGGTGGCAACTTGCCAGCATTATGTCATGCAATGGTGACCAGTTTTATGTTTGTAGTGTAAGCTCAGTTTCCAGATACAGTGTAAGTGTTGTTGGGAATGCCAAGACTCCCCTCTCCCCACTAATGAGAACCACCTGCGATAAAAGAAAACCAGTCTCTCCTGAGTGCTGAAGGGTGTTGTTTTTAAGAGCACATCTCTTAGTTTACACCCCTTGTTGTCTTTAAAATGTGTTGGCATGTCTCTTATTTGCATTCCTTTTGCAGTGAAGGGGAAGATCAAGCCATCAGTCACCAGTAGCACAACTCCAGCATCAGGCATGTACAATGCACAGGACACGTACAGCCCAGCACAGCTCACAGTGTGGCCACCCCCAGCCCTGTGCCATCATGGTGGTGGCTTTGCCCCACTGAGTGGCCTGGCCTGGCCCCCAGGCACACACACATCTCTCAGCAACAACCATCAGCACACTATTAACGTTACCTGAGCTGAAACTAGGGCATGCGGAGGGTGCAGTGCAGTGCCAACTCAAGTTCTGGCAAAAAAAATTTTAAGCATTTTGGCTAAACGTAGTCCTGAGAATAGTGAAAAATACAGTCTTGCTTTCTGTTTGGATAAATGAATTTGAGAACAGGTTTCAAAATTGCTGAAAAGAATAATCAATTTTAGAATATATTTGCAACTCCATTTTCATTCAAAACGAATACATTTTTCAAATGGAATGTATAGAGTTGCAATCAGACATTTAGCTCAAAAATCTTACCAGACTTCTAACAGAGAAGTCCGCTTCACAATCATACCTCAGTCATGTCATTGCCTTTGGCAGAAAACATGTTTGTGAACAACTATTGTCAAAGATGAAGCACAAGAAGAGTAAAATTTCATTGAAAATATCTGATGAGCACCTTGAGTACTTGCTAAGAATTGCAGTCAATGCCATCAAATCAGACTGATGAGTTAGTTTCACAAAACCAAGCCACATATCTCACTGGTCAGTGGCAAAAACAACAGTGGGTCACCTCTGCTGGTGCAGGTTTTGACAAGTGTGGCACGCAGGCTCCAGGTCATCACTGGTGAAAATGCACAGCTAATGGTGTTAATTATATTAAAAAATAGTGCTTTGTAGCTGAAAATTTATTCCATCGAGCAGAGTTACTGCTCATCTGCTGTAGTTTCCATGGAAATTAATTAGGTATTACTTTCAGAGTGACCTACACATTTGCAGCCCAAAACAACTCCTCTTCACTCAGTGTGGCTCAGGCAAGCCAAAAAGTTGAACATGCGTGAGTAATATGATCAAAGTCATGCCTGCTTCTACTGAGACTGCCTTTGGCATTTGGTAGGGGGTGAGAGTTATGAAGGACACCAATGGCTATGGGGATGGAGAGTCACTGTACTGACTGACAGATACATTTCTGCAGTCTACCTACCAGTTCAGCTATTGCTTTTTTCTATAGAATTTCAAACATCCTGTAAATTCTGGCACAAACAGGAATTTGTTGATTTTAAGGAATAGCAGTATGCAGTGAATAGAGACAGCTTTTAATAACCAAGTGAAAACCAGCAAGGGCTACAGATTCTCACTAATATAACTGTTAAGCCTACACTCACTTCCCCATTGTCACTACTGGACTTTCACCAAAACCTAAGCTAACCATTTTAAATCAATACTGATACAACTCTGCTGTAAAGTGATTGCAGAGTAGATATTTATTGCATGCCAGCTGATAAGTGAATTCCCAAGGAATCCCTCCAAATGAGCACTGGAAGAGGTGGATTCATTTTGGATGAACCTCTGAATGCCCACATAATAGACACAAAGCTGGAAATCTCACAGGAGTGAGCAGATTTGCAACATCTCCAAGCTTTTCCTGCTACAACTGACTGGGAACTCCACCAGTGCTTCTCCAATTGCATTTGGTTATTCCAGACAGCGCTAACAGGTTGGTTAACAGCGCAGTACTCAGAATATGAAGTATTAAATTAACCTTCTGCAGTCTTACAGAAAGTTCAATTTTAAATTAAATTCTGGGCCAGGTTCACTCAATAGGACTATTCCTTTGCCAGTCATCTTGAGCAGTTCTTGATATAAACCACACCAGCTTGCTCCAGGGAAGTAAGACGCCAAATGGGAACAAAAGAATATAGAAGGCTTGTTAAGCACCAGTACATCTCCCTCTTAGGAATGAGAAATAAACTTAATGGAAAAGTTCAGAAGGCTTCTTATGATTTTTTTTATTATTCCTTGGTTCACTTTTTTCAACTCTTATTTTCAACCCTCTCTGCCATACTGCCATGAATGCATTTAACAGCTCGCCAGCCCCAGCTACAGGTGTTTTATGTGATGTAGGATGACCACGTTAATCTTTCTATTCAGAGCAGCCTTTTGTTACCATCTGTCAATAAAATTGAAGTTTCCTCACCGAGTTCATTCAATTTCACTTGCAATTTATTTACCCTCCTTGTTTATTGAGGCAGGAGCTAGAGAAACCATTCTGAGTTCAAACCCTCACAGAGAATTTGCACAATCCATGAGCAAAGGGATAAAAATCTTACAACTTCTGGTGAGAAGAGACTAAGAATAATATTTAACTTGATAAGATATACAGTAGAACCTACGTATAAGACAGGTTTTACAAATTGAAATCGTCAAGAAATGTCAGAGCTCTCCAAAGATTCCTTGCTCTTGTTTTGAGATGTTCCCTCCCTTCATCTTAATCCCACTGCATTGCTCTACTTTGTTGAACTGAACAGTACTGACTGTCTACTCATTTCTAACTGCCGTGGCTTTCAGAAACAAAGTATGTGCTGTCATGCTGCCTGTGAACAAGGGCTCTTATATCTGACCTTTTCCTAATAAAATCTGGTCAGCTTCAATTAGATCTGACAAAAAAAGTAACGATCTTCTCAAAAACATGAAAATCTGAGGGTTTAAAAAAAAAAAAAAAAAAAAAAAGAGAGAGAGAAGAGATGGTACAAATGCCTCTCATAAAAATATCCATCTCACAAAATTAAACACTTGTGTGAAAGATTGTCTTTGGACACCAGATATAAAATATTAGGTAGTTAATAAAAAACGAATGTTCTGCTGATAGGAAAGTGTTCATTCTACAGTACTGAAATGTTTCCTAGCATAATATTGAGAAGTTCACTTTGTGTGGTGTACAAAGTTGTGGGTCAAAACATCCACTGTAGAATCATGCAATTCAGAACAGCATTCACAGTGGGCTATTTATCTCTTAGTTTAGAAAGCAATTAGAATAATAGCAAGGATGGTTGCTGTCTTTGGTCAACAGGAGCCTGAACTTGCATTTCTAAGCTGTTAACAGAATCATTTACTTCCTTTGTAAAATAATTTTTAAAATAAAGATAAGGAAGCTGAAGACAAAACAGTAAGAAAGGACATAAACTAAAGTCTTCTATCTAAGTAGTATTAATAGTCTCCTAATCTATGATGTACTGTACAGCTAATATGAAGCTCAGCTGCAAAGGAATAATACAACATTGCATCAATCACCTAAACTGTGTAAGAGGGAAATCCTGGCTCTCAAAGCCAAACCAGCCATAGTGACAGAAGTAGGGGCCAGTATGGCATGGTTCAGAGCCATATGAAAGAATGAATTGTGCTTTTACTGATAGAGGAAAATGGAAACAGAGTAAGGGCATAGCTATATCTTTGCACGGCAAGCATCCAGAGGTCTCTGTCCTGACAGCAAGTGTCGTAGTGCCATGGTGGTAAGTGGCTAAGAAATCAGGCAGAAGGCACAAAAGCCATGCCAGTCAAGGGGCAGCTCAATATAGGACACACAAATGAACTTCAAACACTCTATCTTACCAATCTCTGCCTCATGACCAGTCAGAGAACAACTCCAAGACAGAAATTCATATGGGGATACAAATACTCTGCCACTCCCAGGCATCCTCGAGGCAGGTGACAAAGATGGTCTGCAGCAAGGGCTGCTACTGGGAGCAACTCATGGGAAATGCTGTTGCCCACCTCTCAGTTCCAACTGCACTGCAAATGCAGAAAGAGATCAGTGCCTTACCCTGCAGTGATACAGACACTGCCAACAAGGGAATCGACCAGCATTATCATGCTATTTTGGCAATATCTTCTAATCCCACTGAGATTTTATTGGCACTCCTATCCTTTCAGAAGGATAGAATTTCAGAAAGACGATTACAGCTGGGTATCTGACCCCTATCTGACAGCTCCAGGAACATTCTAAGACTGTGCTTAGACCCTATACTCTGAATATCCAGGGCCTTTGGGCTACATATTCCAAATGCTCTTTGTAGGTTCAGGTGGAAAATTTTTGACTGGACTTATCTCAGATGAATCTAAAGAAAACCTGGATATTCTGAATCCGCATCTGTAGGAATACTCCTCCCCCATCAAGTAACAAGTTTGTTACCAATCACTGTAAGAACTATTTAAAAATCCTGTTCTTGAAGAGATTTATAGGCACCTTTCAGAAGAAAATTTCCAGTTTAAGACAGCCTGAGATTTGCCTTCCCCATTCAGATTGCAATGAAGCAAACAGATGGTAATTCCAGATTCACTTACAGATTTCACAGAAGCTGTGAAATGATGTACCCCTGTCAAGAGGCTGGCACTCCCTGGACTCCCAGATTTGCTTCAATTCATAAGAGTGATCTTTTTCCTATAGATTAAGCCTTTTTTGTTTAAACTATTTTGAACATTACTTGCCTGAAAACTACAAGCAATGTAAGATCTACATGTAAGACCAATGCAAGATGTGAATCTCTAAGACAACACGTAAGTTTTTGTTTAAATCTGATTGTGGGATTTTTAAACAAATAAGCATGTAAGCAAAGTTTTGGACAGGAATAACTTTACTAACTCAAGATAAACTTCATACCACTGCACTGATCCTATTTCTTCATGTTGGCAAGACTTTCTCATTGCCCTGATTACATCCTTTTGCCAAGACAAGCTGCAACAGGAAGAAAAGAGGCAGCAATCTGAAAAATGATACACATTATTGTGTATTTTTTCAGGCTATGACACTGTGTACATAATTTCTAAAGTCATTTTAGCTAATTGACTTGTTTTTATTAAATCAGGTGAAAAGAATTTCATGGCAGAAGTATGATATTTTGAGAATTTTGCTTTAAGTGTGTACTTCTCACGACTGTTTTCCCATCTCTGTAAATCACCAATTCTGTGATAAACATATCAGCAAGTCAACATGGGGGGGTAACTATTTTAAATGAAGGTGTGAAAGAAGTGTGCTTGTTTAATTTTTCAGAGATCAGGTAGTATTTAACCAGTGCAAACTTATGCAACTAAGTAACTCCTATCTGAAGAGCAGATTTGGCTTATTAAGACCAGTCCCCCTGTTCAACTTATATGACCACTTTCCTGGGCAGTCAGAGCACTGCTTTGAATGATTGCTCCTCACATCTCCACCATGGGCTGGTCTGCAGAAGAAAAGCTGTGAAGACTAGAGAAAGCTTCATGCAAGCTCTTCACTAGCGTACCTGACACATAAAGCTGCACTTCAGTTTTTCAGTGCCCTACATATTTTCCAATGTGTGCATCCCAGAGCACGCTGCACGGCATTTAAATGTGTGTCCACGCCATTTCTATACGCCCACTGCAGAACCAGAAAACCACAACAGAAGATCTGAAACTTTGTAGAAGATCAATGTCTCCATGTTTGGTAGCAGCAATACAACAAATACAAAGTTATGTCTGTGTTATCATCATATCCTATTGCGGAGTGGTGTAGAATCTCATAAGGTTCCAGGGCATAAAGTTCACCAAATCAGAACAGAGAGAATATATTTCCCTGGGTTTATTTCAGACCATTCCTTTCAACCAAATTAATTTCCTCTGGCAACGCTATTCAATCACTTCTTACAATCACAGTTACTGAGTTTTGAGTTGAAGCGTTCTTAAAAAGAAGGAGCTGCTCAAGCACAATTCGAACCTAAGCTGACAAATATTAACTTGAGAATTTTCCAGCCTGTCTGGAGCTGTCTAACTTTATCTAGTCTGAAATCAATCAGTGAAGTGGCAAGCTGAGTGATTATTTAGAGACAACACATCTTTATGTGAACCTGAAACAACTTGCAGATTTCTTGAGAACTTGAGAAATACCAATGTTAGCCTTATGCTCTGCAGAGAGGAGAAATATCCATGTCCCCTTGCATCTTAGGAGAGCCTGAGGGTCAAGCCCTCAAAACTTTCCAGAAAAATAATAGCCCTTCTTCCTTATGTTTCCCTATTTTGTTCATGGATTAAGTTCCATCTCTAATGGCTCTAAAGTTACCAAATGCAAATACATGTACCTTTTCTACATTTCTGAATAAAGTGAGTTTTTTTGCTGCTAAATAGAGTTCACACAACTGCGTAAATATGAGAACAGTCTTTACTTCTCCTTTTGCAAAAAGACATTAAATAAAATATTCTGCGTGAGAACATTAGACAGAAACACTGAAAATCAAATTATTTTCCCAACATATACTTTACCCATTCAAGACATCTGCTAGTATTAATGGGATCTCTGCATATTTAGCTCTGTTTCAAACCAAGACGGCACATAAAATAACAAGACTTTGTTTTTTTTTCTGGGATAAGAAACTCTAACATATTTTTTCTGTACCATACCAGTGCACGTTACTCTCATTTCCTTCTTCTCTAGCTGCTGCTTATATGCCAGTCCTACTCCAGTCATTAAAAGCAACTTTTCCTTATCCTCAAATTTTCACATTCAAGCAATCTGAATACCTGCCTCGATGCTCATCAAACAGCTCTCCCTAAAAGCAGATTAAAGAAAATTCACAGAAGAACTGTGACTGAAGAAAGAAGAAAATAATTACTGCACCTTCTGTTGAAGATGCTATCAATGTTTGTATCTTCAGATACGATTTCCTATGTAATTTAGAAGATAGCTCTTCACATCATACGTAAAAAACAGAGTTCAGAAAAGAACAATTTCAACAGAAAGTCTGCAAACAGATTACACAATTCTTGCTTAAACAAAGCCTATCAAGAACAGAAGTTCCAAAGCCCAACAACAGGATTTTTTTAATCCAAACTCTGAAGGTGCTTTGTTTTTCTTCAGCAAGATAAAGAGAATTTGCTTTCAATCATATTTTTAATTTCAAAAATAAGTGACTGAGCTGAATTGGTATTTGCACACTAAATGAAATTTAATCATAAATGGTAGCATTACACTATTAACAAAAAAGAAATTAACACGGAAACTAAATGGAAACTAAATAAATTGAAAATTCAAGTTGATACAAGTTAGTAATAAATATATTAAAATGAAGAAAGAGACTTTTACAACTGATGCGTCTCAAGAGCGCTTTTTGTATTCTAACAGAAATGTTGCGAAACATACTTCCTTTCCATGAGATTTTTTTTCCTGTTTGTAACATCGTGAGATGATATCCTCATACCTAAATAGATGAAACGTTTTGTTTCTTTTATGAATACACGGCGAAAGCAATACAAAAGTTTTAGGGAAGTTGTGAGTACTTCAGCAATTCAGAACTAGAAATCACTCATTTTCCCACATTGACCTCTAGGTGGCACAAGAGAACCTAAACTCAATAAACCTTTTTCTGATTTTCCTGGTAATCCTCTGCTCTCCAAAAATCAGCTTCCTCAAATCAGCAGTTCCAACATCACAGAACACACAACTATTAATGTGTACCAAACAACATATCAAAATAAGTATTAAAGTACCAACTACAGTGGCTAAGCAGCCATTGTTTTTTACAGCTTTTAATGAGGTGCTTTGAGATACCATAAATTAATAGATTCACAGTACATCTGATGTCCCTTCCCATTCAACTTACAATACTTACAGGGAACAATGAACTTACTAGAAGAAAAAAATAAGTTTTACAACAAGTTTAAGGCAAGGAATGGCACTAAATGGCACACAATGGCACTAGAAAATATACCCTGAAAACAGTTTGCAACCACAGTGCAGAAGAAAAGATAGGCATAAAATACATTTTACTTCATCTTCTTTTAGAATGCAGTATAAAGTCATATCAAAACATTAAAGGGTTAGCACAGCCAGTATTTACTGCAGCAGTAACATAAAAATGATGTGGCTGTTGATATGAACATAAGATTGGCACGTTCTGTGTGACCACAGGAAAATTTTATATTCCCAGCCTAGTATTATGCACAGCAGATGATGTACCACAACTGCCCTGAGTCTCTGCACACAAGGATGGCAGATTACTTGTGCATTTTGCCTCATTAAGACACTACTTCATTACACCTCTGAATATTTCTTTCCCTCAAATAAAAATGCGCATGTATTCAACTCCTTTGCATCAGTGCTGCCGCTGGTTTCCTTTATCTCCTGTATTAGCCAAATCCTTTTCACTCATATCTGAGAATCACTCTGATAAAAACAAAACTCATCCTCCCCTACTAGGAAGCCCCAGCTCTCTCTACCCAATTTCCCAGACAGGGCTGTCACTGCTCTACTATCCAAAACCATTCAGCCCATTGTGCTTCCACTCTTCAAAGAGCAAACAAGACTTTTTCCAAACTTATGCATTGAATCTGTCAAAGCAAAGGCCATATGCTTCAGCATGTGATAACAGAGCATTGCATCAGATGGCCACAAGAAAGGAATTTCTTTTACCTGGCATAGAAGTCTTTCGGTGGAACAACCTCCTGGAAGAACTGCAGCTGGTACAGATAAAGTCCAATCAAGTGCCCTGCACTGAATATAGCCATTAATACACACAGGCAGCTGAATATCAGCGGATCAAATGCTTGGCAACAGGACCACCATGTGCACAGGCCCAAAAATACAAAGAAATATACAGCTGAGGTCAAGGATGGCACCATCATACCTGCGAAAACAAAAACGAGGAGGGTTGAAAAAATGTGGGAAAAAACACCATTTAGTTAAATCTAATGTCTGACAAATGTATTTAATAACTTAATCTAACTATCTTTATGCTAACTATTACAGTTAGCTCTTAAGTCTGTTATTTAGGGTAGTATGGTTAGGTTGTGGTTGGAGTTGATGATTTTTCAGGTCTTTTCCAACTCAGCAATTCTATGATTCTATGATTCTATCTGTTGGGAGAGTAGAGGAAAAGGATTTCGGTGTTTCTTGCTCAATTCTGTACTTTTTCTGTACCTTAGCACTTGGGACGCAACCACTTCTCAGAAATCTTCTCTTACATTTGTAAAAATATTTCACAAAGCATGGAGAAAACCAGAAATGCAGCTGCAAGACTAGTCAATAGATGCACTGCCATATTAAATTTCAAAATGAGTTTTAAGTACAAGATGCTAAAATGACACGATGAATGAACAGTGAAAAGCCTTGTCATGTAAAACTTCAGATATTTTGCGTCAGTAAAAATGAAAAAAAACACCATGATGCATATACTGATGCATATACATCTGCACCTTTCACAGAACAGAGTTCTTGCAAAGCATAATGGGACAGAGAGGGGCTCAGAAGACAAGGGGCTTCACTCTGGATTTTAGTGGCAGAGATTCTCAAAAGCTGGAGTGGCCACATCCACGTGATGCTAGGCAACATATATATACCACAAGGACCCTCAGCTATGGAAATGTTGCCTGAGTTTCATTATCACATCCTTTTCCATCATAGAATGCTTGTCTCTGCTCCAGTGCTGGCTTCTCCATAGGTTTACAGATTTAAACACGTGGCAGGACCACAGGGATCATTTATTCTGATTGCCTTTGTAATGAAGGATATAAAACTTCACCCAGTAATTTCTGCCTTGAGCCTCTGACTACTTATTTTCTTCCTTCAAAGAGATACTCTGTCTTCATTTAATCACTTTAGGAGAAGGAGAATATGCTATATCCATGAATAAGTTGTTTATATGGCCAATTACACAGGCAGTGAAAAACTCAAAATTTATTTCTGGTCTCAAATTGCCCAAGTTTACCACTTAGCTGTTGGATCACATTATAAGTTCTGTTGGATGAGACGTCTGCTACAAAAATGTAGGCCCTTTGTAACTTTGTCAGTACTTTCAGACTGCAATCAAATCATCATTCATCTTTTTTTTCTTTTTCCTGGCACATTGACTAAGGAAGTATTTAACTAATTAAACGTGAGGTCTCTCTCAGGAATATCTCTGGAATACAGGCTTCCAAGACCTCAGGCCCTTTTTTTTTTTTTTTTTTTTTTTTTTTTGTAACTCTCTTCTGAACACCTCCCAGTCCTCAGTGTATTTTGGAATTACACAGACAAGCTGCCCAGTGCCACTGAAGAAAATGTCTCCTACCACTGCCATTCTTCAGTTTTGTCTGCCAAAGGTCGTTTTCTTTTTGTTTGTTAGTGTTATATTCATGCAAATTCAGAAAGAGACTGAAATCATTTGCCGGTATCTATCGATCACTTTTATTTCATAGCACTCTCTTCCCTGATGTCAGTCTCCATGCTGATCCACATTGCCTATTTTTTTTCCTTTTTAGATTTATTACTTTGATTTTGCTTATGTGTAAGACTGCTAGATGAGATTACCTTACTGAAAAAGCCTACCTTATCAAGAGTCACAACGCGCTTTTCCGTGTCATCCAATACCAATACCAAACTTTTTCTTATACTTTCTATTCCTTATATTCTTGTACACGTCTATGTTAGGTATTTACTTATATCTCAGATGTGAGAACTCCATTCAAACATCTGAATAGGCTTATAAATACTAATTTAGAACTGCAGGAACCAATTTTAAATTCATGTGTTACAATCTTCAGTAATTTTGTGTACTTCCATTCCCTCAGTAGCTGATTATGTATTACTAAATCAGATGTCACATAAAATGTTAGATATATTAAAAAAAACTACTTCTGTCAGCCAGCATTGAAGTCACATCAAAAGTCATTGTGAAGTCGGTTTATCTCTTCTGTTATACACTGCGTATATATATATATATATATAATATATATATACTATTTTTTTTTAAAGCAATGTGAACTCAGTTCATTTTTATACTTGGAATAGACAGTACCAAATCTATAAATTTATGTCAGTCACTTGTATTATGCAACTGTTCACCATTTGGCTACAATAAAAACTGTAAAAGTCATATACAGAATGATAGGACAGCACAGTAGTACTAAAAAATTAAGCAATTCAGTATATTCCAATGCTTGCCAAAAAGTTAATTTAAATAAAATCAGCAGCAGTTTCTTTTCCCTTCAAAATTTCCATTGTTATTCCCGCAGGCACTGAAGTGCTGAAAACTCATTTCTTAAATGCATAATGCAATGGGCTCTGGAGGAAATTTTTCAAAAGCACCAACCTGCTGAACCAAGTAAAATTGTAACAACAACTTTTCCAGTGGTGATTATCATGTTGCCAATAAACTCTCTCAGTTTGGATGCTAGGGAGGCAATTCTACGCAGCAGTTTTAATTTCATTGTTTCCTCAAATTCTGCTTCACCACAGTCTTCATCATCCAGGTCTTCTTCATACATCAAAGCATCGTCTGGCTCTAACTTTTCTCTTACAGCCTGAAGGAGGAGGATCCAAAAAGAGAAAATGCAAAAGAGAGAAAGAGATTTTGAAATTTTGAAAACACAGATACAATATTTAACAATGAAGCCTTCTTATAATCTTCAACTAGGAAGTTCTCCAAGAACAGGAGAATTACAAAAGTAGTACTAAAGCTAGAGTTGCGCATTAATGGCTCTCAAGAGGAAAGGACATTAGGAGTTGTTGCTGAGAAAGACTTCAGTTCTTCTAACATACATATAGTAAGCCACAAATTCTATACAAAATTTTATTTGGTTGGCAGAACATCCTTTCCATCCTGTGATACATAATCTCAAATTCCTCTCTGGCTTAAGAGCTTTGCGTGTAAGCTGCATACAATAACCAAAAATACCTTCCCGATTGAAGATCCTCAGCTAAATCCACTTTTTAACCTTTCCTCAGTGATCTGAGGCAGAGCAATAAGGGCTGAGATAAATGGACAGATAGTTCATGAGGAAGGGCAGGTTGAGAGAGAAAAACTACACCCAGCAGAGACTCAGGGAAAGAATCAGAAATGAGGAGGTTGGCAGTCTATGAAACAACAGGAGAAAACGTCAGTGAGAGAGAAGTACCAAAAGCTTAAGTAATCTGCAAAAATTTAGAAAATGAGACCAGGGGCTTAGAATTGCACAATGCCAAAAAGGAAAGGGAAAAAGGAGAAGGTCCTTCATACTTAACAGTTTGATAGGGTTTGGCAGTGGACTTCTCCATCAAGCCTCCATCGTATCTTGGAGACCAGAAGACACTCAGAGCTCTTGAATGATGCAGAATAAATCATTGACCCACTATGAGAATCACCAGAATAACCAGGAGGCCCACCCAGAGAAACCATTTACGGAAAAGTTAGTCATTCACAGACACGAAGGGGCATACATATACATATTAGAATGTAGTAGTTTAGAGCCAGATTCTCACTCTGTGTCTTTGGCACTAGTCTGGATTTACATTAGCTAATGTTCTGGCCAAGCAGTATCTCTGTGTAAAAGTGAGAAAGAGAGACTACTGATATTTTTTCATTAGAATGTCAATTTTATATTTGTTAGTGACTTCTGGCAGCAAAAAAATCCACGTTGACAGATAAGATTGCAGCAGGAATGGCCTGCTTAACACATCCAAATTCTCCAGTACCATTTTGTTATATAGGCTCTCAAAGGGAAAAAAAATTCTTATGGGCTCCCTTGTTTCGCCTCTAAGCTCGGTGCGTACTTTCTCCTCCCGCTTTGGAGCATTAACAATGTTGTGATTGCCCAGAAAAAGCTTGCTCATTCTCAAGAGTATCTGTTTTACAGATGATTAAATATGTATTAAATACAACAGGGCTGACAGAGGAAATGTACCTTTCTCTTGGACATACCCAGCTATTTCACTAACTATATCCATTATAAATGGAGTAAGGTAACATCGTAATCCCTTTGTTATTGTCCCAGAGCCCTCCACATACAAATTATTAGCTTCTGATGCAGAACAATGGAGAGGAGCTGGCAGTGCAAACAGACAGTTGTCACCATTTGGGCCATTCAGCACAAATAAGTTTTAAATCTGTTCATTGTTTCAGTTCATATTTGAACTCCTATTGCAACATGAGCTAAGTATTCAGAAACAGTGCAGATGGTAGTTTGAATAATACATTATGCTCTTACTTCTAGCAAAACTGTTTTAGTGAGCAAGCCATACAAAGGGCAAAAGTAATGATCACTTCTGCTTGGGCTATTTTTACCAGATGAACCTGCTCCTCATCTAGTTCTCTAGGCTTGGTCTTACTCTACCTGCACTGGCTCTGGCATTCTGTTCCTTCAGTTTAACATGACCAGTGAACAGTGAGACCTTCAACAATATTTACACTTCAAACCAAAGAGAGTTTAGAAAATACGAAATGGCACTCCTAACATACACAGGCCTGCGGACCTTTCTGAAGGAGAGTGTTGTTTCCTCAGCTACTGTTTTCAAATTCTTTAAGACAGTAGGCATTAAAATATGGAATTAAAAAATGTGAAAGGAATCATTTCAAAATAAATAAGATATTCCAAGGGAGACTATGAGGAGAAATATCTGTATGATTATCATGAACCTATATTGCGAGTCATACATTTACTATAGCTTAAGTGAGTTGGCACTTAACTGTACACATGTAAAAATGAGAAAAGAAAATAAAAATATTTTATCTGTAAGAAAATAGAAAAAGTTATCAAGGGAAAAGTGCATAATTAAAATATTTTTAAGTATGCGCTTGAGAAAAACGCATAATAGTTTCAAGGAACAAAATAAAAGAGAGGACAAGAGATAAGAAAGCCAAGTTAAAAGAGCCCAACCTTTGTTGTCTTAACAGTTCTGTATTGTTAATCTGCTACTGACACACATCACACAGCATGCCCAGGGAGAAGCACTAGGAAGGAGAATATTCCACTCAACCAGGACAACGCTGAGAATGAGATGATGGTCAAAAGTTTCCATGAACTGAGCTGCACAGAGATTAAAAATAGCAAGAAGCCTGAAAGTGGATGATTTACCCAACAAGTCACCTTATCTTTGCACTTCTATTTAGATGGCAAAATATGTAGTTCAGGATCAGCAAAAATTTATAGCAATGTAAAAACTCCACCAGAAATGCAGAACAACTTACTTCAGGTGTTCCTGTGATCATCAGCTGTCCTAAAGATAACTGCAGTGTTCTGATCCCCAGAAAACACTGATTTCTCAAATTTTCCTTCTAAAACTACATATCTCTTCCTGTTTTGATTTGAGGCTCTTCAATCACTCTCCTCTCTTAAAGAGAAGCTATCACATGAGAAAATCTGATCATCAACAATAACCATAATCTGCAGTCATTGAAGCTTTTCCAGAACAGTTGTTTTATCAGTTTTTCATCGCCATCTGAATTACCAATGATGTTGATGACAAAGACTCCCTGTTTTCAGAGTTCAGGGCTTTACACCAGCATATTCCCTGGAAAGAGTGGAGTCACAGAATCCCAGCACACCTGAGGCAGGCAGGACCCTCCCGGTCCCCCACTCCCAGCCCCGCTGCACCAGGGCCAACAGAGCAGGGTGCCCAGGCCCACGGCCAGGCGGCTTCTAGAGACCTCCAAGGAGGAGACCCCACAGCCTCTGTGCAGCCTGTGCCAGTGCTCCGTCACCTGCACAGCACAGAAGTGCTGCCTGCTGTTCAGAGGGAACCTCCTGTGCTCCAGTTTGTGCCCATGGCCTCTTGCGCTGGCGCTGGATGCCACAAGTGTCAGTGAGCCCAAAACACTGAGGTTATCTTCTACATCCCTCAGTTCCCTATCTGCAAGCTTTTATGAATACCTTAGTTCTCTGCCTTATTCTGTCTCCCAGTGGTGTCACTAATGGCCCAGTCAATGATTATTTCAGTGAAAAGACTCTGAGAGCTAAGCAACTACAGGTTTGACATTCTGTGTACAAACATATCTGTTTGTACTTTGGTATCCAAGGTGAAGTGAAGGAGCTGAAAGGCCATGTTCCTTTCCTGAAGTAGCTGAAAGGCCACGTTCCAGTGTATATCAAGGAGACAAACTTTGAGTTATCCCACTCTCATGTCTACCTCAAACCAATGGGGTAAGCTGGGACGGCTTTCCAGTTTTTCATGCCAAACACTTCAAATTGCCAAAGGCACGCAAACAGTGAACAGTTCTTACATTCAGCATGGTGATAATGTGCATGTTGTTATAACACTTTCTGATGGTTAAATAGCCATGCAAGTACACACTCATCACAGAACACCATTCCTCCAGTCAGACGGTTTTGCAAAGCTCTTTTTACTGTGTGGATTAGTCCAAAGCTACAAACCCATGCTACATAGGCTACAGTTAGAAAAATACTTTTACTTCCATAATAAATTACTTATTATGCAATTACAGGATCCCTGTGGATGCTGATTAAATCAAATAAATTTCTCCATTCAAGGAGTATAGAGCATTTGTAAAGTCATAAACATGTGTTTCCATGACCTTTGCTCTGCGGAGCAGGGCCCCAGGACTTTTTATAAACAGACTAAATGCAGTTTAGGTTTTTCAGCAATCGTGTGGAAGTCCCAGGAGTACTTATTGTAAAACGTTTTTTTAAACTGCGAAATTGAGGGAGAGTACAGGCAAGGAAACAGTATTGCCTCTGTGGCAGCTATGGCAGCTACTATTGAGGCCAGGGCCAGAATGTCCATTAGCTACTTTGAGGGTTGGTTTATTAACATCTGACTTTTACATGTTTCATCTGGTACAGTATAAACACTGCTGCATAAAGATATCCTCTAGTCCCAGAGATATATTTACTAACAGGAAGCTCTAAATCCAACCAAAAGCCCATTCTTGCTTCAGAATTTTCCTTGCTTTGCACCTATGCTTACTGCTATTGTGTCTGTGAATGCAAATTTGCTCGTTTATTGACTTTTCAATTCTACAAAGGAAATGAACACAATGCATCAAAAATCCGAACAAGAGCAACACAATTTAACTAACCAGCCCTGTTACAACTAAGGATACATCAGTATCTCCCAGTGAGTGCAAATCCCATGCCTGTGAATGCAATGCGTTATTAACACCTCTAAAGTATGTGTTGCTAGGCTCACAGGTGTAAATTCTCATAAGAGTTCAGGTGCTTCCTCCTTCCTGTTGGCTGATAAATGCTGTACAAATAGTTTCTTTTGCAGCGTTTTGACATTTCCTCCCAGCCAGTACCAGGAAACTGACATAGAGGAGCGAGTACATGAAAAATAAAACTGAGGAAAACACACAGGTGAATTTTGCCAACTTTTTCTAATGTGTTGCTTCTAGAACTTTTAATAAAAGTTAAATGGATCCTGCTATGTCAGCTCTATTTATCTGTAGATTATGTGAGAATTTAAAAAGAGTTATTGAGAGATGATGTGACAAGCCTCATTATCCAAGTCAGTGATGAGATGACACTGTTTTTCAGGTGGATTACTGGTGGCAGAAATGCAAACTGCACTGTGCATCATATCTTCTGGTTTGTTTTTTTGTTTTGTTTTGTTTTTTAATTCTAGTTTTTTTCCCTTTCTTATTAAACTGCCTTTATCTCAACCTACATGTTCTCACACTTTTATCTTTAATCCAATTTGCCCCTGTCCCACTGGGAGGTGTGAGCGAATGGCTATGTGGTGCTGAGCTACAGCCAGGTTAAACCACATCGAGCAGTGACACCCAAGATGGCAAAAAAAAACCAACACAACAAACAAAACAAGCATTCCAACATTCCTGGCAGTGCCTTACTCTCGGGCAACCTGACTGTCCCCTGGTTGCACTCTACACAGTGCCTCTGTGAAAGAAACTGTGAACAACCTCTGGAGGAGCAGAACGCCTTATGCACACACGTGTTGTCCCTTACTTGTCATTAAGGCTTCAGAGTTTGTCCTGACAGGGAGCTACTGCCTGGAGCCTGAACCTTTCCTGGGCCCCCTCCATCGCAGCCTTACCCTGTAACTACTTTGTAACCTTTAACTGAAGAGAGTTGGTGAGCTCTGTCGAGATGGACCATATCAGAACATGGCTGAATTCTACTTTCAGGCATAAAAAAAAGAAAAAAAGCCGTTTTTTCTTTTTCTCCTTCTTCTTCTTCTTTTTCTTTTTTACCAAAAAGCTCCTTATTTTTAGAAATTAGATAGTTACAGGAGTAGGAGGAATTCATCACAAACCTACTATTAGAAGCAGTATCTGTAAATATACCCTGAAAATGGGTATAGAAGCATGTAGAAAAATTAACTGGAGTAACACAATATTCTCTAGACAGATCCATCTGTGAGTACAAAAGCTGGAAGAGAAATTTAAGTGCTATTTGTTTTACCATCAAAGGAACTGCAAACCCTTAATGGGATATAAATGATTGCAGGTTTAACCTTCAGTCAATACTAAACCACACTAAGGTATTCATTTATTGCATTTCCAATTTCTCAAGAAAGTGGAGAACTCCAGTTCTTACAAAACGTCCAGCATATGAGAGGCAGTATCTGTCCGCTTTTCCAACCCCAGAACAGATACAGAAACTTTCATAATGACAGTTCCTGTCATTCAACTTGAACTGTATGGAAACAGAGCTATCTAGCAAGAGCATCTTCTTTAAGATCAGCTAGTATGAGATAGATGTGCTCAAAAGAGAACAGATGAGTCTACAGAACCTTTCTCTACACGAGCAGAGAGGAGGTAGGGCTGCAGATTACCAGCCCAGGCTGCAAAAGAAACCCACCCTCCAGACTCAGCACTTTACACTCACAGTCAGTTCTGCACTAATTTCAGAGGAAAGGCCTACTAAATAAGCAGAGCTAATCAAACGTGTAACAATTGCAATAAGCAAGTAACTTTGCTAGGTGTAAGGTTAAGAATAAAGAGGCCTTTTGGAATTCGAACAGCATTCTAAAACTGATTATACCAAGAAGAAAAGTCCTAAATCAACTTCAAATCCTATAATCTTAATGAAGAATTTTATCTCTGACTGGTCTAAAGCATTCTAAATCTTGGGTTAAATGCCTAAATACTACATAAAATTGGAAGACTTCTGACATCAAAAACAACTTTCAATACATCTGCAGGTTTTGACAGAAGGAACTGTGTGCAATTCAAGAGTAAAATATGCTGTAGGAAAGAGTCATTTGTTACACTAAAAAATGATCAGGGTATACACTGGAAGCATTTAGGGACAAAGGCATTCAGAGATTCAGAGAAAATGAAAAAAGAAAAAAGAGAAAAAAAAAAAAAAGCACAGTTATGAAGCAGGAAGTCAAAATCATTAAATCCTGTATACAATAGATATTGTACTGAGAAGGCCAAAGATGGTTTCACTTCCAGTGTACCTACTGCACCTGAGCAAACATCAAGTGATTTCAGCACAAGACTCACTTAGTGAATATGGAAATAGAGTTTCACATTTCAACTTCAAAAAGCTGTCAGACATATAAGCCAAATGCAAAAGAGAGAGGAAGTCACAGGCAGAGTTTGGTGGTTTGGCCTGAGATGATTAAACACGGTTTTTAGTGAAAAGGAAATAGGAAGGCTTGGGTTATAACTACAAGGCACAATTCAGTACGAACTCTAAATAAGCTAGTGCAGATATGTGAAGCTGCATAGCACCCATATGGAGTAATTCCTGGATGAAGGAGTACACACATTGTACCATTATCCATCATGCTGAGAAGTATGATAAATAGCCCTACCGGAGTGCCATGATTATTGCAGTATTGCCTCAGCTCACATGGAAGTAGCCTGGGTACTTCTCCAGTACTGCCCTACAGAGCCACAGACTACTGTGATGAATGGGAGAACAGACTATCTAATCTATAAAAAGATACAAAATTGCTTCACTTCTTTCATCTTGCAAAACAAGCATCAAAGATGTATATATATACATTTGCTTTCAAAATATCAGGGAAATAAATGCTGGAGAAGAAATGATTCTGAATCAAAAGTGCACAAAAACAAAATAATATAATGCAGTCAGGAATATGTGTGGAACCTAAATCAGAGGATTTCTAACCACCAGTAAAACAAACAAACAAAAAAAAAACACAAAAAACCCCATGAAACTCCAGAACAGGGTCTTGTCAGGAGCAGTGAGACAAAGAAAAATGGCCCTGTTTTAAGACGTGGCTTCCTGTCTTCCAGAGGGAATACAGCTGCCTGAAATAGTAGGAAAGCAAATTTAGATCCTTTCTTGGATTGTGTTATTCATATCTTAGGCTGATAAAGGAATTAATATTCTAATATTTTTCTCTCCTGGTTTACAATACTGCATCTCCAAACTTGGAACTGAAGATTGTTAAGAGAAAACCAAAAAGACCAGAGGAGAGCTGTCACAAGAAGAATTTCATTACACATCTGCCTTGTTTCTAACCAAACCAGGGCAGGTGCATGCTGAAGTTTCATGCTAAACAGGCTAACAGCATTTGGTAATACATAATGTATTGCACTATGTAACATTATCTCGCTGAGGCACTGCTGTAGTGTAATTGCGTATTTGTGTTAAGACTTATCCAAATACATGTGCATCAAACAAAGAAGCTAATGTAACTTGTAAACTTCTGACCCCGGTTAAGACAAGATGCATTAGAATTGTTACTGAGGGAGGCAGAGTAAGGTCTGGCAAACTTCACTACTACAAAGGCTGCAGGCAAAGAGATAAGGGTACTCTTCTTAAACCACATAAATAAGGTGTTACATCTTACTCTCACCACATCCGAAGCACACAAGGACCAACTGGGTTTGGACAGTTGTTCAGAGGTCAAAATCAAAGAAGTGTTTGTAATCTATTAGAAAAAGTGAGCAAATGTCATCTTAAATAAACATGAAGGGAAAAAAAAAAAAGAAAGAAAAGAGGGGTGAGGTGAAAGATGAAAATACAAAAAGAGGTGTCTTCATGAAGATAAAAAAGAAACCAAGATATTCATTACCTCTCTCTGTTTCCCTCTTTATTACCTGTAGCATCTTGATATGCTTATTTACCATCTCTGAAGAAAAGCAGACACTGAAGAAGCCTAAATTGCAGGTGGGAATATGTCTACAGAAGTCGGAGCCAGATGGTCAAGCCAGGTGAATGTTTGATACTGTTAAATAACATTAGATGAAGAGTAACATAAACACAAAGCAATAAAGTCAGGAAAACTAGGCTCATCCCCGGAAAACAGGACAGTCATCTAGACAAGGTCATGAGCACCACTGTAAACAATTCAAAGGAGACCTGCAGGTGTGAGCAACTACAAGGAATGTGAAAACTCATCCTTCCCAGAGTGGGCCTTAGTCTGAATTAGTTCTGCTCATTACACAGGTTGTCCAAGTAGATGATGCATTAGTAGATTCACCCTATCCAAATCCTCTGACTCTTATAAGGATTGTAATCATACCATTATTTAGATCATTTATCTGAAATGCTGGGGCATTGATATCCCCTGTAGCTCAAGAGAACATTAGCTGTTTCAAGGCAAAATAATGAAAATGACCAAAGAAATGAATAAAAAAAAGAACAGGGATTGCTTACCTTCTGAAAGATGAATATGTAAGATAATAAATAACTTGATTTTCCTTATACTATCTCATGCTGTTTTACAACATGTAATACAAGAGACCTTCCATAAAATTAAAAGGTGTTAAATTTAAAATCAAATCAGAGAGCAGTTATTAAGTTGTGGAAGTCCTTGCTTCATGACACTGCTGAAGCCAAGAAATTAATGAGCTATTAAAAAGGGACTGGATAATTATATGTTTAACAAGACTATACAGAGTAGCTATAATTAACAACAACATTTTTGGAAGGCATATGAAACCATATGTTTTAGGATTAAAGCCAGTCTCTCACTAGGAGAGATCAAGATAAAAAGCAATATAGGAGATGGGGAAAAAGTTATCGTTAACTTGCTTATTGTGGTAATACACAAGGTACCAGCTATTTCCAGGATAAGGGTCTAAATGGACCTTAGACAAAGCGCGGGATGTGTATAACTCAGAGCTTGTCTGAACTGTCCTGCATATGTTGCATTTGCACTCGGAGACTTGAATCAAAAGAGAGCTCTAAATGGACTACCTGCCTGATGTAAGCGTATGACAGACAGCCCCAGCCTATCAGCCTGATTATTAGAAAGTCAAAGTTAAGAAACTGAGCAGTTTGCTAAGAGACACAGAAGCTGAGATACAGACAAAGTAAGCAGCTTCATTTTTCTGAAGAGCGTCAATGAGAAACAAGCTCAAACAAACAAGGCAGCAAGGGCCTTGGAGGAAGCTGCACTGAAGACTGCAACTGTTTATTTCACTTAACATCAACACCTCTTGTAAAGATGAAGTTACACAATCTCACAAGGATATTTTTACCCTGTCAATTACAATATCAGGCAACAGTCACGAGAAAAAGCTACTTCCTTTCTAAAACCTATCAGACTGTATATACTGCATCTGCATTCTGGCATTTAAACCACCATCTGCATCAAATAAAAAATGTCATACTTTCAGCTGCAGCTGGAAGTTAACTGTTCTCTCTCATTTTCTTCCACCTTTTACACCTTGTGACTGGCATTGTGCTTTTCAGCATTTGCAATCTGGGCCCTTCTCCAGCTGAATTCACCTGCTTTAAATTTTCTGAGCCCTAATAAAAAAGGCCTGCAGACACGTTTGCTCCAAGTGTGCAACCATTTAGGGGTGGTAATGAGTTGGACTGCAGCCTGGTATCTGGCAGACCTTCCTACTTCATGACTCACTGTTAATTAAAACCACACTCTTTGCTTATTCCTGGGGCAGCGTTACTTACAAATAATTGAGAGTCTCTTACTGCCTTCCAACCTCCTATCCCCAGTTCTGTTCTGTAGAATACACTTTTCTGATGAAGATCTGTTTCTCTTAAAGTTGGATGCAATGTAATGAAGAAGGACATCCATTTTTCAATGAATCCTTGCTGTCCTTAATTCGGATTCTGATACTTTTTCTCATCTTGAGTTGCAGCTAATCCATGAGCGATTTGATCCACTGTGCTCTACAGACACACATTGCTGGATGCTACTGCCACAGCTATGTACACAAACTGCTACTCAACTCCAGGCAATTTTTCCACCATCTCCAGATAAAAATTGAAACATGATGCATTCATACAGAGCTTTGAAAAGGTCACTTTCAGAACTACTGAAATTATCACTGAACAGGCTTTCTTGTATTTAGAATTCAGAAGGAGTAGATATGCTACTCTTCCTTTTTTTTTAATTTAGCCTATTTCCAAGGTATTCCATGCTCCCCAAAAGCACAGATGTCTGAGAATTCCTCAAATAAGTTCATGCAAAAAGGTGAAGATGTAAGATAAATTCTCTGTTTTTCCTAGAAGTCAAAGTGCCCATTTCATGATGTTTAGGGCTACCTGTCAATCCAAAAAACTACCTCTCTTATCATATGATGGCTTATGATGTTAAAGGGAACCTAAAATATCATCTAGTTTCAAGCTTCCTGTTACATGCAGAGCTGTCACACACCAGATAAAGCTGCCCAAGATCCCCTCCAACCTGGACTTGAATGCCTCCAGAGATGGGGCATCCACAATCTCACTTGGCAACCTATTCCAGCGCCTCACCGCCCTCTGGGTAAAAACTTCCTTCCTAACATCTAACCTAAATCTATGCTCTGTTAGCTTAAAGTCACACTCCCTTATCCTGTCACTATCAGAGTGTGTAAAAAGTCAGTAAGTACCCTTCAAATACTGGCAAGTCATGATGAGGTCTCCCCAAAGCTTTCTCTTCTCCAAGCTGATCTAGCTCAATTCCCTCAGCTATTCTTCATAGGAGAGGTGCTCTAGCCCTCTGATCATCTTCATGGCTCTCTTCTGGACTTACTCCAACAGCTCTGCATCCCTTCTGTACTGGGGGCCCCGGCCTGGACACTACACTCCAGATGGGCTCTCACAAGGGCAGAGCAGACAGGAACAGTCCTCTCCCTCTCCCTGCTGGCCACCCCTCTTTTGATGCAGCCTAGGATATAGTTGGCCTTCCCAGCTGCAAGAGCACATTGCTAGGTCATGCCCATCAAGAGCCCTATGACCTTCTCCGCATGGTTGCTCTCAAGCAGTTTTTCTCCCCATCTGTACTTCTATCTGGTATTCTCTTGACCTAAATGCAACACCTTGCACTTTGCCTTTCTTAAACGTCATTTATGGATCTGTTGAATCGGTTTAAATCAGCATATGCATTTTTAATAAATCTCTGACAAGTGGTGGCAGGAACTCTCAGCATAAGCTCTTCAACTCTCTAATTGGCTGTGGAGTTGTTCTAATAAACCCAGGACTATTTCCCTTAGAGGCACAGTACCAAGCTCAACAGTTCTCCTGAAGCGTTTGTTTGTAGGGCACTTATTTCTTTAACTCATTTTGTATTTTCTAATTCAATAGAGTTACCGTACCAGTACAGAGCCATGGCAAAACAAGCGTCAATTAGATAACGCTGAAGTCAACTTTTCATTTAGTTTTCGCTTTTTTCAGAGGGCTTTATCAAAGAGGAATTGAAAATTATCTTGTAAAACCCACACGATTGGAGTCATTTCAGACCATGCCAATATTTTTCCAAATTCAGACACTCGGCTGCATGCTCTGCATATGCATTAGGTTCCTTACAGTCCTGCCAATTCCTAGCAGATTCAGCTGCTTCTGCAGCCTCCTAACTAGCAGAAATGATTCCAGGATGTTATATGCAGACACCTACAAAGAGAAAGTTGAAGTTTGGAAAATATGTGTTTAACGTGTATTTAATTTTCCACTCTCCATTTTAATTCATCTTTAAAAACAAGCAGGTTATTCCGATGTAAATCCATAATTTCAGCTGTGAAGATCAGAATTCCTCAAAACACTGGGGATCACCTCACATGACAGTATGTATTACACTTAAAAAAAAAAAAAACATCAGCTGTGGTGAAGTATTTGGTGCCACTATATCTAAACACAGCTGCAATGTTCACTAAATAATCTATAATGCATACAGCCCACAGAATAGAAATAATATTTCCTGGGTTTTGATGCGAAGAAGTGAAATATATTTATGCAGATTTCCATTTGCCTGGTATCAGTGTCCCTTTGCAGTCAAAGTTTTCTCTTTCTTCTCACCTCTACTCTTCCTTTGTGGATTATTCTGGTACCTTTAATTGTATCAGTGGAATGCCTTGAGTTAGCCACGAGTCCATGACACATGCAATTTAAAGCTGCCCTCTGTTCTATGTGATCACTGCTGGTTAGCTCAGTTTTTTTTTCTTGCATTCCAGGCAGATCTATTGAGCCGTGCTTGGCAGACAGCATCCCTTGTTTCCATGAGACTGAGCTCCCTTCTCCTGCCCAGACTCTAGGCTCTGAACTAACCAAAAAGTTAATATTTAAACACTATCATATAGATTCAGAGGAACCTCAGCATGTTCTTTTGTCTTTCTTCCGAGCTTCTGCTATTACATTACTCCTATTTTATGCATATGCAAACACATTTTTTATCCAGGAGGCCAAGGGCTTCAGAGAAGTTTATTAGAGCCCACTTTGGTAAAATATTACTTTTAGTAAAGACAGATTGAACACAAAATCTAACAATTAGCAACTTTTCTTAATGCTTCTAGTTTCTCCCCTTGCAGTCCTAGATTCCAGCTGCTAAATCCATTCTGCACAGCTCCAGAGATAAAGCAGATTTAAAGCAGGTAAAACTGGCTTCCCAGAGACATGGCAGAACCGTGTGTATTCATATGACACTGAGGCCGATGTATTCTTCAGTGTGTAATAAATGGGTGTAATCTTCAGGCAACCCTCAGCTGCCTGGAGAGCATGTAAGAAATGGCAAGCAACTGGATGTAAAGCACAGTCCTGGTACTGATCTTTCTTGGGCTAGAAACTCAACTAGCTTATGGCAATACCACGAACCAGACAACAGAGAATCACACAGAAATTTTTCTCCCTCTAACACCAAAGTGGACAGCTGATCTCCTCAATGCTTTACCCACTTTTAAAGTGCGGTTTCTTTTTGCAATGAGCAACTTGCAACTTTCTCCCTTAAAACTGGAGTTTTGAGGGTAAAGAAAAAGACATTTCCTCCATATGTAAAACAAGGTTGAAAATGAGACACAAGGCATGCTAGACAGTCTGATAAAAAACATGTCAAGACTGATACTGGGAATTTCTCTGTACCCTGGGCTAAATTCCCATTACGGCTTTTTGTATTATAAAATTGTTTCCCTTTATATGTGGAATTTTCTGTGTTCACGATCTCTGCCATTCTTCCCACTAGTAAAACATACAGCAAACACAACAATAATTCCAGCTGCATCATTCCCAAGAACTATCATCAAGCTTACTCGACTGTTTGCATAACTACTGCTTTAGATAATTCCCTTCCCGAACATAATGCGCAGTCTCTCCGCACTTCTGCTAAGAGTCATTTCTGATCATTACTTAGATTCTGCTGTTCTTTAAACCAAGTTTGGAAATGTGGGCACTAACTAAAAGGCTGAGCAATGTATGTAGCAAAAATCCTTTCCAGACTTAATTAGAAACCCTGGTGAAGAAACACACAGTGGTCAGCCTACCTGTTAATTCAAAACAATTTGAAAATTCAGCAAAACTACCAGTTTTCATATTCTGCTCTGTTTTCTGTAGACAACAGTAGCTTTTCCACTTCAAAATTAAGTGTTTAGTTTCCTGTTTGTAAGTATACTTAGCATATTCCATGCTCATCAGACTAATTCAGGATACAACTCCCAACAAGAATGCCAAAGTTCAGTATCAGCTATAAGCAGTACAGACAAAAATGAGTATTTGATACCATTTCCTCATTTTCAAACTGCGCGTTGCACTGCACCGCATCCTCGCTTATTGCCTTCTGAACCATGTTGCGGCAGAGGAGCCATATTGTCAGGCTCGCAATGAACATCCCGATGTCTGGTACAAATAGTCTGATCACGTTGCCAGCATCTGCTCCTTTCACACTGCATGAGATGAAAAAAAATAAATAAAAAAAAAAGAACAAAAAAACATTTGTTACTTGTAAGGACGTTTTCGATTGGAACAGAAAGTTAGCTCAAGGCAAAGAAAAACCCCCAAAACCCAATTGTAAGAAAGATTCAGAATTCCGGGAATATGAGGAGGACCAAGAGCTCTAGACAGAGCTGTTTTTGCTTTGCAGAAATACAGAATAAGTGATTATTCGCTGGGAGCTCACATCATCATATTTTGCTGATACTTCATATTTTGATTAACCTAAGTCTGAATTGATTTCATGGTGAGCAACACATACAAGAAACATTTCACGCGAGTTCCTAGGAGAGCTATGTATGTAAATGGCAATCTCTTTATAGACATCATTGGCAAAGACAACAGCATCCAGCTCCACCAAGATGGAGTTCCAGTCATCCTTGAAGGGTGACATGGTTGGAAAGGTCTGCAATGTTTTAACATGCCTCATTCTGTCAGTATTTTAATATGTTAATATCTTTTATTCAAACAAACCTTCTGAATATCTTTTCCGGTATTTAATATGCGTACTTAAGTACTAATATTTAAATATTAATTAAAGAGAATCAACTAGCTCCCTACCATGAAAACCTTTGTACTCCTCCGTATGAATTTTATCTACAAAGGGAATATCACTATTCTGCTATGTAGATTTAATTGTTTATGCTGGAAAATATGAGCTTAAGGGTTTGGACACAGTGTTTGAATTTGGTTCACTGTTAAAACGGAGAACTTGGATTCAGATTTAGTGGCACAATGAACGGTTTGTTAAGCTGCTGCAAGTACTTACTGAACTTATAGCTTTCATTAATGAGAGGATATAGCCTTCTAAGTTTTATTAATGAGATGTTGTAACTTTAATGAATTCAAAGTATACCTGCCAATCACGACATTAACGCAGTTCTGATTTTAACAGATTTTTTAGGCCTTTGTTTCTGTAATCATTTCTGAGGACAGATGAATCATCTGTATAGCTCCTTGAGTTTAGGTGAGTGGGTTAGACTAGTTCTTCATCGCATGCTACCAAAGTATAAAATCTTGATAGTTTATGTTAGAGGTTAAAAAAAAAAAAAAAAAAAAAAAAAAGATAGCCCTTCTGTCCTTTCTTTACTGTTAGCAGCTTTGAAGCCTTAAAAAAAAAAAAAGCTATGTGTGAAGGAGTTATCTGCAACGTTTTAAATTTGTCATCCTGCTAGCAGATCTGAAGTACCTAAAAAGCCTCTGATGTGATTAGGACATGACCGCTATCAGGAATCTTGCTGGCCTGCTTCATCTAAATCCAATATCCTACATTTCCATTTTTGCCATCACTACTGCTGACCCAGCACTTCCTTGTAAATGAAGGGAAACTTCAACTCTACAAACAAGAAACTTCTTCCTTGGATGCTCTTTACTGTTACAGTCACACATTCTAGCAGCTAAGTGGCTTCAAAATGTTTCATTAACAGCATCAGGCAGTACTGAAGCAGGGAAAAAAATTAAGTAACTGAAAAGTTTGTAAAAGAATGAGGTGGCTAAGTCCTCAATGGACTGCTTGTATGTTTTCCTGCGCTGCTGTTTCAAGGAAAATGTGCCACAGAGTAATCTGGTGCATGACAGGACAGCCAATCTGTTTAATGTTACAGAAAATACAGTCTTGGCATGGGAGTTCATTCTGCAGCATTGCAGTTCTGACACCAAAGATCACCTCATGAAGGCACTTACTTTACAGCATCTCCTTTGGCAGGAAGTAATAAAAAGTACACTTCTAATAAAACAAACTCCCAACAACAACGTACCCAGGATTCACAACCATAACAATGAATTAGCTGCACATATCCCAACTGCTATCCTACAAGCCGCCTATTAAGGCTGTTTTCCTAAACACGTGCCAACAAAATCTGAATTCTTGATTCTGAAAAGTATCACATGGGTATTTTTTTTTTTAGAATAAGTTCAAAAAAACTGAAAGCAGCGTTAGTTTTAGAAAAATACATATTTGCTTGTGTCATATTGAAAAATGATCGTATATATGTAATACTCCTACATACGGATTTTTTCTGTATGCAGGCATGGGGTCCCAATAAAAATTAGTTTTGCACCACATCTGAACTTAAGGGACAAGTCAGTTGTCTTCAACCACTCCCTCACAAACAAGTTAAGAGCCTTCATAACCAGCACTGCTGAGGTGTACCATGTTCTCCCTGCTCACACTGTACTCCTGCGGAGCCAGACTGGGTCGTCCTCCTCTTTCAGCACCCCCAGAACAAGACGACCCTGCAGGAGCACCACCTCTGTCATGGCTCACATTTCTTTCCACTAACCCAAACCAAGTGTCTTTGATTTTTCAAAATAAATCATTAAGTTGTGTTGTTGTGAAAGATGTAATGTGCGGCTCAAGCTGGCTATAGAGAGTGATACTGAGCAGTGATACTAACCACAGAACAGGGAGAAACCCTGCAAATGAATAGCTTATTCACCAGAACCATTCACAAATGCACACTGTCCTCAGCTCCCCATGAAAAGGAAAACAAATTGATCTCAGTGTGATAATTAAAGAGGAAACAAAAGTTCACTTGAAAATGGAGAAATGTATATTCTCCTGCAAAGCAGAGAAATATACTGCTTCATTTGACCCCAAACAATTTACTACCCAGCTTTTCATAGCATCAGCTAAACCAAAAATCAGTTATTCCCATTTGTTATCTCTGGCAGGACAAAAAAAGAAAAAGGTAAATACTGCAATAATTCCACAAACATTTCTCACTTTATTTATGCATTCACACATGGTCAGACTTAGCATTTGATAACAGTCTACACATTGTGCTTGTCCCTCCAAAGGAAGCTCTCTTGTGATGGAATTAAACCGGAAACACAGTAAACCAATTCCAGAGATCTCCTAGGGAAACTCTAGGGAATCACTTCAAGAATCAGAGTAAAATGAACTGGGCGTAGACATAGTACAGCATTGTTTACTCACTTAGACAACAAAATTTTCCTACAAGGAGAGCTTAATTGCAATAGATACCTCGACTGAAACTTACACAATTCTTAAGACAAGGAAGAATGACTAAGACTAGGATTGCAAGAGCTCCTCTGCAACTGTGTGAAACTATTCTGTCATGTCAACAGAGAATATAGTTAGCTGTGGACATACAGAATAAAACTCCTATTTCATATACACAGTCAGAGAGAATACAAATGCATTGGAGGACTGAAGTGAGCATTATTTAATCAAAATAGTTGTCCTTGATGCTCCTGAAGTAGCATTTGAGTTTTCTGAAAATAGTTACATATTTTTATGCTTTCCAGAATAACGGTTCCTCACAAATTAGAGTTACTCATTTTTCTACTGAATACACAAAGCTTTAGTTAACTATGAAACATTGATGCTGCATTATGTGGTTCAATTTCACTTCTTAGGAATGGTATTTTCCTTGCTATTTCAGATTTGCAGAATAAAAGCAGCACAACCCCAGAGCTATTAGAATTAAAAATGCAGTGACTTCAATGGAATAAAGTACACAGTAAAACATGTAGAAAGCAATATGTATAACACCAAAGAGAACAAAACCCAAACAACTTCACACAAAGAATGAACACCAATAATCTTTGAACTCCAAATATTTAGTATTTTCTTAAGAACAAAGATGTTGGGAAAAATCCTGTCTTAAAGAGAATTCAGATTAGCTCAGTATCTATCTGCAACATACTGTAATGTTAACTTTATGTGAAATGATAATGCTGATTATCCTAACAAAGCCTTGTAAAAAGCCTGATCTTATACTGAATACTTGTTCAAAAGTATTAAAAAATATTTTTTATCATAGTTTCACAAGTTCCTCCAAAGCCATTCACTGCATGCTGTACAACCTACTGTATGGAACATGCTTTAGCAGAAGGGGAGGCACGGAGCTGATGACATATGGAGGCCCCTTCCATGCCCTGTGATTCCATGATTTCTTCAGTTCCCTCAGGGGTTTTTGATAGTAGCTGACTGCTTTCTAATGAACTGAGTTCACAAAACTTGTTAGGTAATGTATTAAGAATTTATAGGTAATAAATTAAGGAAGAGATGCATAGTGTCTAAAACTTTCCATTCATCTTGCTTGATTCTTATGAGATATCTGACATTTCAAAATGGATCTTGTGTTAAGGAATAATTAATTCACCACCATAGATGTGCACAGCACAATTTCCATTGGCTTCACCTGCAATCGTAAACTGGATTGGAGGCAAATCAAACCCAAGTATCATAAGCACAGTCCCTGAAAAATGTAGACTGGCAATGTTACGTACGAGCTGTACCATGCAGGAGCAAATGCAGCTGTTTATCAGCAATATCCTCTCTATGACCCAAAAAATTGTGGAAACTGAGGATACCAAAGACAAGAAATCAGACTGCCTCATGTATGTGCTTGCTGATGGAAGTGGATCTCAGTAATGGTTGCAGCTAGGAAAAAACTGAAAGAGGCCCATTGTCTCCTCTGACTTTGAACTGTGGATAAAATGTCTGCCTCAAGGATTCAAACATAACCTGTCAGGGTCTAAGGACTGTGGACCTCATCACAGGCACAGCCAACACTTCCCTGGACACAAGGCGCTCAACAGTCTGCATTCACGCTGGTGTGACTTCTCCCTGCCAGTTCAAATGGCAAGTCAGACCTGAAGTTGGTTCCAAACGCAACCTAGATATGATCCTCAGGGCAAACTACGCAGTTTGCTAAGTGCTGGTAGGTCTGCCTTCAGTCCTTTCCTTACCTCATGCTCACCCACTAACTGAAGGCAAGGAACATTACAAAAGCAAAACAGGGTTTTACTGTCATATTAATATTAATGTCCACAGGGCTGTGCATGACCATTCTTAATCCTGTGCTTCCTTAATATAACTGTCAAATGCCATGTTTTATCCAAAATACCTGAAATTACATTTTGAGAGAATTTCGGTCATGCAAAATAAAAAACTGAGAGGAAGAGGGAAGCAAAAATGCACAGAGAGGCAATTATAAAACTATTTAGCATGCAGTGACTTACCCAAGATACAAGTTCAAAAGGCTCCCGAAGTATTTGTAAAATCTTAATGACTGCTTACAAATGACATTCGCATGAATTCAAAAACCAAAAGTACACTTCACTTTCTCAGAACAGACAGTTTGCAAGGAAGAACACTTTCTGTAATGCAAAAGCGCTTAACCACATATTAACCAAACATTTGCTTCCCAAATACTGCTGTGCATGCAGAGGGAGTGCAGCTATTTGAAACCAAGTGCAAGTGGCAAGATATTGGTATGTCACTGCTTGCACAAACCATTCAACATTAAAAAATTAATATGTGGGTATGTGCATGGATATGTGCAATATGTAAAAAGCTAGTTTATGCCAAGTTTTCTTTTTCAAAGCACTCACTGTCTCTTGTTCATCATCATTGATCGTCTAGGAAAGGGCAAATTTCAGGCTGCCCCAGGCAACATACACAGGGCATAAAATTTAGCAGGGATTTAGCAGCTATCACGCAAAGCACTCACTTGTGCTACTGCCAGACTTGTGACAGCACAACATAAAGCTTGCTTTGCCCGTGTCCCGCAGCTCCAAATTTGCAGCAGAATCGAAGCTGCACAGCCAAGGAGGAAGTGAGCACATTCCCATCCACACCCATGGTGCAGTGCGTGCCAGCCCCTCAAGGCTGTGGGAATGACAAATCAATCCACAGCACAAATTATTTCAGGTCAAAATGGGAACACGATCCTGAACGGGGGCAGAGCCAAAATGAGCAGAAGAGAGCAGAGGATGCTTTAGCTGCAGGGGTATTTTACTCTGGATTCTTCAAAGAGACTTTCTATCACAAGAATGTATATTCCTCTCTAGCTTCTCATTTACACACTAAATGAGACTTTTCCAAAGCACTAATTCAGGAATCACTGATCACTGCAAAACACTCACAATTAAATCAGTTGGTCCATAACACTCATAAATACTTGGTGAATGACAGCTAACTGTTTATGGAAAGGCATACAGATATGTTCCACAATAGTCCTGACTAAAAAAAAAGTGCTGAAAAGACTGAAGGAGGCTGACATTCTGTGGTTATTTCAACACATATTTTGCTCTCTTTGCAGCTTTTACTAGTTGGAGCACAAACAGACCATCATTTCATACTACTTTTTATTTCATTCTAGAGCCAGCATATAATGCACTCACAGAAAATAAAAGACACATATGATTTTTTCAGTCAGCTGTAGATATTTCTCTCAATTATAGCAAGTGACATTGTAAATTACTGTCATTTTACAGAGCCAGATTATCCTCAATACAGAATAAAGGCACGCAGCCACTAGGAAATGCTGCTGTTCAAGCTGGAGTGCCCAAAACATTTCACTGAAAGCATAGAGGACCCATCTGCATCCACTTGCCTACTCCTAATTCAAAAATATCCAAGTGTCATCCCCGCCAAGTGGCAGGGACGGGAACATCCACAAAGACTGGACAGAAGAGAACAAGATCACCTCTGTCACTGTCAAAAAATCCCAATGACTCAGAGGCCAACATCCAGTTGATTTCCATTGAAACTGGACAGAAGTAGCATCCTAATTTAAATTTGATGCACTTTTGTAAAATTCTAGAAATGAATGTCAAACTAAATATCCTGATGCCCGAGTTGTAACTTCTTATTTTTCTTAACATGGAACACAATGAAATAGTTCCCAGGTGACAAATGTTCTTTGTTTATACGGAAGGGGAGAAGACAGATTCCCTGCATTACCTGGGGCTACCTGGACAGTGGCTGGGATGGATGGCATCTGAAGACCCTTCTCAACTGCAGAAGCCAACTGTGGCACTGTTTTGTTGTCTGGAAGACTCCTGCTTTGGCCAAGCATTGTTAAGGATGATCCCATCCTTGGGTCTACTCAGACCCAAATGGAGCAAAGAGATGAAGTAAAGCACTCCTAATTTTACCTGAAAATGGAGTACCCCCATCAGCATCCTGCAGTGGCCTGTTTACCCCCTGGGCATGGTTCGATAGCACTCCATTGGCCACAGCCTTCACAGAATCACAGAATGGCTTGGGTTGGAAGGGACCAACCCCCTTGGTACAGCAGGGCCACCAACCTCTAGATCTGGTACTAGACCAGATTGCCCAGGGCCCCATCCAACCTGGTTTTGAACACATTCAGGGATGGAACATCCACAACCTCCTTGGACAGCCTGTTCAGCAGCTCACCATTCTCTTGTGAAGAACTTCACCCTCCCATCCAATCTAAACCTCTCCTCCTTGAGCTTAAAACTTGTGTTTCACAAGCCAACTAACATTTGGAGGTCTAGTAGCATCATAGCATGGCTTGGGTTGGAAGGGATCTTAAAAGATCATTCAAATCCATCACCCCTAATTGATTTATGAACAAAATGCAACAATAACAACAACAGAAAAAAATAATAAAACAAAGCTAAATGGTTAAGCATAAGTCCTAGAAAAATTGTGGATAGTATTGCAATGCTGATTGCACTCCAGAGGAAAACAAAGACTAACTTACATCTGACTACTGGTGACTTTACCACTGTATTGCTCTCAGCTACCACTGTGCTGCAGGAGGCCAGGCTGTGCCAAGAAAAACATTGACAACAGACTAACAGTTCAAGAGCTTGAACAACATGGGCCATAAAATACCCTCTATCAGATGTTTGCTTCCTTTGAAAGTTAGCTGAAATTAATTTAGCTGGGGAAAAAAAAAAAAAAAAAAAAAAAAGCAGATGGCATGGAACAACATAATAACCTAACGAAAACAGTTGGACAAAAAGTTTTCTATTGAATGGAGGTGACTTCTGAGAGGATCTTAAGGAATTGCTGATCCAGCATAGACCGTCAGATCAATATGACACCACTAAGTACACTACAGAGGCACTAGAATCCTGCAGCAGAAATTATACAATTGTCCAGATGCAGAGAAAATTTCTTCTTAATTGCAGTTAACAAGGAAAACATATCCAAACTATAAAATCTAACACAGCTATGAAATCTCACTTAGAGAGACTGCTCTGTCATTAGATCCTTCCCTCTGTTCCATGATACTCCTTCACTTGTTGCGTCTTGTTTTAATTTGTGGTACAGCATTACATGAATCAGGTTACTCTTTGGGCAAAGCATCCAGATCATCATAGCACATTCTCAGAATTTTTATAAAGTAATAAATATCCCCTTTTCAGTAGGACCATAGCTTTTAGTTTCAATGGAGTACAAATAGATTTTCTCATCACGTTATTAAAAATATTCCTGCTCAACTTTAATTCCCCTTTAATCTCACTGGGTTGCTGACTGCATGCATGTTGCAGTTTGTACAGAAAGTAAAATTACCTGAGGAAAGCTGATACAGCAAGCAAAAAAATCATAATGATACGGCTTGTAACTAACAAAGCTGTATCTCAGCTCATATGGATTCCTTTAGGAATGTGTAGCTCCATTTCTTCCAGAAAGAACAAGATTTACAACATGACACAAGGTGTACAAGTGAATGGGTTATGCGATAACACAAAAGATCCAGAAAGACAAATCCACAGGAATCCACAGGCTTTGTTATTCTGCTGCGTACTGTGCAATTTGTTCACTCCTGACTTTAAGGCATTGAGATCAGCATTCAGAGTAAGTGGATCAATTAAGTAATTTCACCTTATAGTTTCAGTCTCTGAGTCTGCTTCCCATTGTAGTAATCATGTCATAAAGCCTGGGACTGATGTCAAAAGTGACACAGAATTGAAGTTGGGCTTGAAGACACCTTGTTCCTTTGCTAAAGACATACAGAAATAAAGAGAACAGATGAAGTAGGTGGATGTTTCGGAGACAGCATTAAAAACTAACAGAGATCTTTATCTTTCAAAGGTTTGTCATCTCTTGGACAGTAAAGAGTAGGATGATAAAGTTCCTGATTCACTCATTTTGCTGGGAAAAAAAGAGAGCCAAATTATCAGCTGATACCAGTTATAAATTATTGGTCAAGATTAGGAAAGGAATATGAGGGCAAAGCAGCCTGATTTGTAGCAGCAGTGAACTGGAACAGATGTGAGCATCAAGTCATACACCCTACCCTCCAATGTCTTTTCCCCTATATGGTAGCCCATGAAGGAAAATCTTGGCTTCTCAATGTTCACATAATTCCATATTTCACAATAACTGTATATATTCCTTTGCATTCTGACAGTGTGCAGAGGCTACACAAGTCCCTAGTGAACTGGGTGTGTTAACCTCTGCTCCATTTTTCTCATCATGTGCATATGGAAAAGAATATTTACTAGCTGCTTGGAAGAGCCAGCACAGAACATTCAGTCATGTCACAGAGCCTACTAAAATTTTCTGTGCGTTTGTTTTTTTTCTTCTTCTTTTCTTGTCTATTGTATTTCTCTCAGTTTTTGAGAGTATTCCGAGTATTTTTGAGAGTATTCTGAGTATTTCCAGAGCTCTCAAGAAAAATGACTGCTTGTCCACACTTCAAATGTTTTTTAGAACTAGAATACAGTGAGGGTCTCACAATTAAAATTTCATGATGAACACGCTTAAGATACACAGCTAATCAATATTTTGCTCAAATGTTATCAGATAGAAGATAATTGTTGAATGAATGTGAAAGAACTCCATTAATCAGAATTAATAATCAAAAAAATCAAAATTAAGAATAAAAAAATGTGTTCTTTTGCCTTTGAATTATACCAGGCTTTTTGTATCACTGCATGACTTCACTGCACGACCTTGGTTTTTGCATTCAGGTGCTCTATCCACTGACTGACTCTTGACTGACTTTATATTTTCAATTTAAAAGATTTAATTGTTCATTCACAACTGCATCTGCTATAGCAATGAATCTTTTGGTAATGCAGTCACTTGCCAATGTCATCACACAGCAGTGTGATGCAGTGATGCAGTCTGATGGCAAACATACATACGGTCAAGCTGCAAGATGACAGCAAATAAAATGAAACCAAAGTAGCTTTTACATGCTGAAGCAGAAGAAAGAAATTTCATGTCACTACAGTGAGTGGGAGGGAAGGGAAGAAAGAGATGACAGAGGGAGAAGAAGATAGATTACACTGTGGTTTGCAGCAGTATGGAGCAAATATAAAAATTGTACTGCCTTTTCCACTCTGGAAGCTTACCTGCAGTATAATGAATTAGTTTCATGTCTTTCTTGTAGTGCAGATATCAGTCTAGCATACTGGGGACTAAGTTAAAACCATTCCCACATTAAGATTGAGAGGCAGTTGCATGATTAGTGTTGCAAAAGGGTCTTTCACAGCTTAAGCATTACTGACCATCCCTTTTTTTTTTTTTTTTTTTTTTTTTTTTTTAAGTTTCACCCTGTAGAGCCAAGTGTGAGATTCACCAGCTTCCCCTTACAAAAAATATACATATCCATATCCATTTTCAGCCCTCGTGGCTACAAGGAAAAGGTTTGAAAGGTGACAACTTTACTCTTAAAGTTTAGAAGCTAGGAGGAAAAAAAGCATAACTTCAAAATCCTTTCACTTCAAAGTTATATGTGAATATTTCTAGTGAGGCGGTTGATGCCCCCATGTTTGTTTTTTTTTTTACTCAAGATGCATTTGCATAACGCCTTCAATAATATGCTTTAACTTTTGATTAGCCCTGAAATGTCAGGCTGTTGGAATAGATGAACTTTGAAGGTCCCTTCCAACTGAACTAATTCTACTCTTGTTCTATTCTACTTCCATTTTATTCCATTCTGTTTTTGCCATCTGGTTCTTTTATGTGTAATTACCTTAAATTTGGCAATAGCAGGAACAAATACCAAAAAGACTCTTTATCTCAGAAAAACAAAATGATACAGCGTGGAAAAGAAAGACTATACATCATTTATTACTAGGAATATACTGAAACACACATGTCTCTGGTACATTCATCTGAGTTTATCTAATATTGTACACCTTCTGACAGGCAAGAAGTAGTAAAAGCAAATTAGAAAATAAAAATATTCATGTTTTTCAAGCAGAGTTACAAAGAAGTGGCTAGGTTTTTTTCAGAAGTTATGAATACAGACATGCCATCTGGAAACCGAAATCTTCATTGGCTCCAAAAATTATGGGTTTACAATGCCATGCTAAAATCTCAGTTCTTCCCATCCCTAAACTGATTAACTTGCCCAAGTTCTGTTCTCAATAAAATATGCAGTATTACAAAGGGAGTACAATAAGAGATAGTACTAAGGTGAATAAATTCAATTTGCATTTTGACCCAAATTGCTCAGGTAATCTACCTTTAGGACGGGAAGCATGGATTAAGCACATATTAAATCCCCACTTTTTCATTACCCTGTTTCCCAAAAGCTACCAGAAGGGTTGGATACATTGGAAAGTAATTTTATAGAAGTATTTGGCTTGGCTTCTAAATAGATATTTGTTCTACAGTTAGAGAAAATACTACATTATATAGAAACTACCTTTATCCACACTGATAAATAGATATTTCAAGGTCTGTTTGAAGGGCTTTTCCAGATGGGGCATATTTCAAAGTTGACTCTTTCTTAGAAAACAAAAGACCAAACAGATACAAAAGCCACAACTCAAAGGTCAGCTCTCCATGGTGTGGTTTAGGAAAAAGCAACAGCTATAAGGTTTCTATGATGCTTAGCATGACATCATGACAGCACAGTTCAAAAGAAAATATTTTACATGGACTTTGCTCCAGTAGAATTTCCTACTTAAATTTTTATGTAAGCATGACAATAAGAACAATAAATGTAGTAAAACTGTTAATTTATTAGGAACAGACATATTAGAAAGCATACACTAAGGGAAGACTATGTTTGAAAAAATGGATTAGTTTTTTGTAAAGAAAATGAACAAGGGTGATGAATAGTAGATTCTTGGCTTCTGAAATACTGCAGTAGAAGTAGATTTAGTTAATACTTCAATTTGGAAAATTAGAAGTAGGAAATTGATTCAGTTACTTTCCTAGCACTTGTAACAAAGATTATACATAAAACGTTGAAGAGTCAGAAGGATTATTGAGTTACAAACTCAGTTCCCGAAGTGACTCAGGCACTTAGGAGATGTTATATTGATGCTTTTAAATGTTAAATTGTTTGATTAATTGCTCAATTTTTACTGTTCTCTTAGTCCAAAGGTACCTCCCTGCTCACTCCTTCCTTTATAGGAAAGAGAAGAAAGGGAAAAGGGAGAAGGGAGAAAGAATGGAGAAAGAACGGAGAAAGAAGGGAGAAAGAAGGGAGAAAGAAGGGAGAAAGAAGGGAGAAAGAAAAGAAGGGAGAAAGAAGGGAGAAGGGAAAAATTCTTCACAACCTTATTGCCAAACTCCACAAACTGGTTGAAATTTGAATATGATCACTCAGTCTTGTTATCATTGCAAACATCTATGAAATAGAGTCTCTAGTGGGAAGTAAAGACCATTGGCAAACGTGCTAACATTTATCCTCTACTAGATCTGGAGATAGATTTAAATATTTGATCTATTAGTACATAGGAAATAAATGGATAGATGGATAGATAGACAGAAAGACAAACAAGGAGGTCTATTCACAAGCAAGGAGGCCTACCCACAAAGGATCTTGTAATTAATAATGCTGATGTGCTTCTCATCTACTCATAGTCAAACCTGAGATTTACCACAGGTATATCACAGAATTAAAAGATGGTTTATTTGCAAGAGAACTGTCTCCAGGATGTTTGCATACCAGATTTTTTGGTATGTGAACAAGAGGCTGGAGAGGAAGAAAAACTGTCATGCTTCCCGTGAGAAAGTGACTTCTTGATTTTTAGCAACTCCGTGCAGAGGAGTAACAGAAAACCATCACACAAAAGTGTACTATTTGTATAATGAACATGATTTTCCTCTCAGCTACCTGGAATGACGTCCATCTTGGATTTTCAATCTCTAAATTCTCAGTAAATTAGACTGTTTAAAATGATTGAAATAACGTACTAGATATATCTTTTTTTAATGTCGCTAAGAATCAGTTTATGCTTTGGTTTCCTAATGTTTACTTTCATGAGATATACCCTTGAAGCCTACAGGGTTGCTTAAGGACCGTGTGTTCAGACACCTTAAGAATTCACACTGCTGCTTTCAGTGTTGTTTAAAAAGAAGGTGTGAAAATAGCTGCAATCAACGCAGAGGAAATACCTTTCTTGGCATATTATAGTGATATACTCTAGAGAAAAGTCATGATTGCTATAATTATTTTAGGCAGAGATTATTTATGTTACCATTAAGATAATTGCTTACACAGAAAAATGGGGAATTAAGAACTAGAAAATCTCTTAAATCTGCTCAAAACAAATCAAGTTATTTTAGTGAATGTTTATATCTTCTATGATAGGTGGTTTTATTACTTTTGTTTTAAGAAGAACAGCTTTGAGAAAAGCCAGTAAGCGTGGAAGTAATTACCAGTCTAAGTGCTTTAAGCATATGGAGACCATCTCCAGAAAAACTTTGACAAAAACTTGGTGAATCTCTTTACCAACTCACAGGTGAGCACCATGAGGCCTACAAGAACATCAGTAAAAATATCTTAAAAGTACTTTGTGGCATGATTGCAAAAAAGAAATGTATTTCCTTTGCAAAAGGTAAGATAGTACATTACAAAAAAACTATGCAATGACATTTGTCAAAAGTCAGCTTAAGTTTGAAAGTTAGCTGACGTTTAAAAACTATGCTGAAAAGATTTAAAATAATGGTTAGAGGAAACAACAAAATGTAAACTGTATCTTGCAATAAACAGAAGATTAATCACCTTCTAAATGGTGCTTCAAAAGTTGCCTTGACAGTGCATTTGCCCCTGAGGAATGGGATACTTGCTTACCTAACCCAGAAAGCGTTAGTGCAGATGAGCACCTCACCAACATGCAACATCCCTAGGCTTTGCAGATACACGCTAGGACTGGAGTTAGAAGCAGAAATTCTTCACAGGCCACAGCTATTAAGGCTACTCAATAGTAAACAAGTAGTAAGTGGGATAAGTCTAAAATGAGGGCCTGTTCGTCTTGATCTTGTTTCAGTTTATACTCACTATCTGAGGCAGGGGGTATCCTGAATTATTTCCTTCTCAGTAGGAGAAAAACGGTTAGGTTAGTTCACACACTACCACAGTGTGTTAAATACAAGCTATTGTTTGTTAGGAGATGATTGGAAAAAGCTTTACTCACAGTAGTTTTATGTCTGAGCACATTGGACTACGCACGCACTGTTGCTTACAGCAATATTGGAATGAGAAGTGGACATTGCAATGAAACCCATGAAGCTAACGCAATTTTTTTCTATTTAAATATGTAATACCAAACTATTTCAGCTGATACAGTACTACAAAACAAAATAAGAAAAAACCCACCACTGTTCATAACTTTTTAAACAACGGTTTTGTTCTTTGAAAATATAACCCAACTCTTATTCTGGCTTTCTCTGTAATTCAAATTTCTCTTTCAAAAGTTTCACTTTTCATCAGAACTGCACAGAAAACTCAATTTAGTACAGAACCTTAGGCATGCGTCCTATATCAGATGAAACTGAAAACACATTTCTTCCCCATTTCCCACATTATAAACAACATCAATGCTTCAACACGCACATGCACAAATTCCACAGTCCTGGCCACCACAGAATAACAAAACAGGGCAAGGAAAGCCAGCTCAGCCCCTGCTGCCTTCTCAGGACTTGGGATCCTGTGCTCCACTTTGCCTTGAGACTACTGTGTGCATATGGGAAGAAAGCCTCACTCACTGGTCTTTGCTCTTTGAAAGAAATGAAGGCACCAGCACAGCTGCCCAGAGAAGCTGTGGTGCCCCATCCCTGGACATGCTCAAGGCCAGGTCGGATGGGGCCCTGGGCAGCTGAGCTGCTGGGAGGCAACCCTACGCATAGCATGGGGTTGGGACTGGGCAGGCTTCCATATCCCTTCCAATCCAAGCCATTCTGCCATTTTATGAAGTGAAACATCATAGTTTGAAGTCCTTCTGACGTGATTTTCTGCCCTCAGAACCCTACCTATCAATTAGATAACAGCCACACAATAAAATGACTAAACTGATACATGACCTGGAAGATAATTCTGCTATAAGCAATAAACCGCAGCATGAGCAAAACAAGACCCTTTTATTTATAGTCTCTGGAGGAAAAGTGGAGAATTAGTGCCTTTAACACACAAAAGCTGAAGTCAGGAGAAACACCTGGGCACAGAGAAGTTAAGTATTTGCTCAGGTGTTCATTTTTCCTTGTCTTCCCAAACTCAAATCATCTGACATTTACAAAACATGGTGAATGTTCAGACTGCGCTATTTCTTTCAAAATAACTTTGCATGGATCAAGCTCTGCAGTCTCTCACAGCCCCTGGCTGAGGCAACGTTCCCAAAATGATGTCAATGGGAGCAGTGCCCAAGAAAGGACTGTAAGATTCAGCTGTATGTGAAGAAAGTGCTCAAAATTATGAAGCAAGCTATCAGGATAAGACTTCATATTTCAAACATATATTTATTTACTTTACTAAATCATTGCAGTGTGGGAAAAGTGAGGAATGCCTCTATAGATAATCATATGGTATTTGGATTTTCTAGCCAGAATTGTGCATAATAAATATTTATAGAATCCAGTGGTATTCTCTTCTTTCTGTTTATTCTTTACATGTCACCCAGAGAAATTCTGCCCAAGCACCTATCAAACATCACAGCGAGTTACAAGCAATCAAAGCACTTTTGCCAGTAGGCTCATAATTGGCAACCTAGACCTGGAAGAAGACACTTGGGAAGTGTCTCTAATGTGTCTGGATTCCATGCTCACCACACATCACAAGTGGTTCAGGAAATTGTGTTCTAAGTCTCTGCAAGGGGTAGGGAAGATATATACAGTGTTTTCAGCTAGATCATGCAGGGGCATATGTGGAGCAGCTGCAAAAGCAGACATCTGTCTACATTCAGAAAACCATACAGGAAAAAAAGGGTATCTCTTGGCGATGACAACTAGCTTGTTCCTAGCTTCTGCTGGGAATTCTTTGTCTCCTTACCTAAGCATATGGGGCTGTAGCATTTAGTTTGCTTCCAACAAAAGCAAAGCAAGTTGTCCTTTTCACTTCATGACTAAACAGCAGTTGAAGAAGCTACTACAATGCACAGAATAACTGGAATATAAAACAACAAAAGACAATCTTCTTATCCAGGGACTAGCAATGACATAGGAATGGACATTGGATATCTGCTGTCTTTTCTTGGCAATTTTTTTTTTATTTTTTTTTATTTTTTTTTTTTTTTTTTTTTGAGACGTGAAAACTACCGGCTCCAACCTAGCATTAGAAAAAAACTTCTCTGAAAGAATAGTCAGGGACTGGAATGGATTGCCCTCACAGATAGGTAGAGGAGTTGCCATCCTTAGAGGTATTCAGAAATGTGTTGATGCGGTATTTAGGACATGCTTTAGGGGGCAATAGTGGTGGTAGGTGGACAGTTGGACTAGATGATCTTAGAGGTCTTTTCCAATCTTAATGATTCTGTGATTTCCTTCTTCAGATACAGTAATAGGATTAAAAACCTGAATAATAAGGCCAGGAAACAATACACAGTACCGTATTAGTAGGAACAGCTTTCACCGTAGATCACACTCAAAACAACTTTAACCAGAATCAGAAATACTATGTTGCATTTTCTAAATAGATATTGCTTCTGAAAAAATACTGCAGATGTCACATTAAAATCATAAAAAGTTAGTCAACTTCTGTATATCTAAGAATCTCATTTAAAATTAAAAAAATTTTTTTGCATTTTATGAAAACAATGATTATTTAAGGCCCAATTTGAAGCTATCAGCCAAACAAATCCTGTACATCAATACAGAAAACTCAGGTTTTAATGCAAATAATTAGATTTTACTAGATGCATGTCCAAAAGTTTTCTGTCTCTGAAGTAGCTATTATGAAAAATATACTAATCAAATGTTGACAAAAGTGTAATAACCACAGATGTTATTCTTCAAATACATATTTTTTAAAACAGTTGGTATTTATAAGTAATAACAGCTATTAAATCATTTTTATGGCTGTCTTGTGGAACCTTAATGTAAAGCATTACACACAAGGGACAGATGTGAACAGGGAATAGCTGGGCTGTAAGCTGCTGAGCAGTCTGTAGGCGTGTTAGAAATTACTACTGAGAGAAGACCAGTAAGAGGGAGACTAAAAGTCTGTAGCACCTGTGGCACAATGAGTTTTAAGAAGTTTGTTTAAAGTTTTACAATGATCAGATCGTTTCTAGCTCAACAATTACATAAGAACAGAAGACATTTCTCTAATCTTGATTGATCTACTACGCAAGGATGTAAAGCTCCATCATTTGGTAGCTCAAATTAGAGACATTTAAATAAGGAAAACAAAACAAATAAACAAACAAAAAACTTATTTTGCTTTTAACTTTCAGCAGAAAGTGACAGTTTTCCCAGCATTGGCTGTGGCTCTTTCCAGGCTCTGTGCTTCAAGTCCCAGAGCAGCTGTGAGCTGAGAGCACGGGCCATGCTATGGAAGGCCAGCTCTACAGTTTACCTCAGCCTCTCTGCTTCTAAATGTTAACAGACTTTATGCATCAAGTTCTCTTTTGTACTGTCAGAGTAACCAGGAAACAAGCACAGTTGCTGCTAATTGCTCAGAACTAACCACAAAGGAGTTTGAAGGAGCCATTTCCACTGGGTCCAGTCTATAACTGAAAAAGCCAGTGAGTTGAACAATGCCTCTCAAAGCACAGTTTTAGTCACATTTGGAAGAAATTAGAATTGAGCTTTCTGGACATTTTAATGAATATTTGGGTGTCATTTAAAAGTGCACAAATAATGGATGTGCCAAAAACAAATGAACAAAAAAGACCCCAATCATTCTATTTATCCCCAAATCTGCTTGCTTTGGTTTTCCGGTATCCAAGCAAGTTGTTAAACACACAGTGCGAGGTGACATTCTGTATGACATGCCAGTATGACACACGTTCAGCAATTTAAAGCATGTTACTTGTAGGACAGTATAGTACAAAGTAACTATGTTTCATAATTTTCTGAATTTTTCCAAAATGTTCTGCAGGAAATGTCATCAAGACGGTGTTGCACAAAGGTCATGACTACAATGACTACTACAGTATGTTACAATCAGCTTATTTGTAATGCCTCAAAAAACAATCAATAGCAAAATGACCTTCATTTAAATCTATCAAGCCCAGGTACACTCAGTTTAATTGCAAAGCTCTTAACTCCAGTCATTTCCTGGATATAAGGCTACTTTACTCGAGCTACAGCATTTTTAATTTCTCTTGTACTGAAAAGCAGCATACTCAGCTCACAAGTAATGCTTGCATAAAAGCCTATCTGTCAGGTCTCCTGATGTCTCTGTGTTTTTCAGGATATGAAGACCACAGCACTGTAAGCACTCCACTATTACAGAATAGACATTGCATAACCACAAAGCAGTGATGACATAACTTTTATATTATATAGGATGAGCTTTTTGCAATGTAAACTGAGTGTCCACATCTCTTTCTGCCCACCAATCCACCTGAAAGCAGCATCTTTAGAAGAACAGATTTTGTATGATTTTTCCATCCTTTAAGCAAGACACACTCTTCCCAAAAGAGGCTTTCTTTTTGTGTATCTAAAACTCTTACTTCCTCCAGGAATAACAATGTCTTTGCTCAAACAACACATTTAAATGCTACGGATATTTCACAGCTGACTCAGGTGTGCCTAAGTCAACAGCTTGCAGAGGATATGTTTTTAAATAGCAAAATGTGTTGCTGTTTCTTTTCTTAGTATTGTTATACAGAGTATTAGAACAGCTGCACAGGATCAGATCTAAGGGAAATCTAGCCTACTATCTCGACTCCCTCTGGCTATTAAAGGATGCCTAGTGAAGAGAATAAAACTAAGGAAAACATGTAGTGATACTTTCTCAAATAATCACTCACATTTGAAAGATCTGCAGATCTGGGATTTCTGCTTAAGTGCGCTGCATCCAAGTGTTATATATTGTAAGGTAAAACCCACCATTTACTTTGGAAACTATTCCTTTAAGCATGAGAAATACTGATATTAAGTAATCAGGTATAATATGATATTAAGTAAGCATTGCTATAAAGAACTATAAAGCTGAGATGAAAACACTTCTGCTTCTGTGATTGTATCTACCCAAGTCATTCTAATCTTCACTGTGTTAATGTGCTGGTTCTGTGAAACTTATTCCAAGCCATCAGACTCTCAGAGTGCAGAACTGTCAGCTTAAAGCTGTTTTCACACTGGAATGGAAATAATTGAATCTGCACCGTAACCTTTTCTAAATATTTGCCTCCTTTAAGGTAAGCTTCTCCCTGTAATGCAGTCTATTAAGATTTCTCCATGTTTCATGTGGTACCTACATTACGCATGCACAGGTATTATGGGTTCTCCTTGTGAAACACCTCTCAGGTTGGAAATTTCTTTCCAATATTCCAGAAATAAAATTCCTTCTAAACCCTGCTTAAATCAATTTTGGTCATTTTACATTAGGAGTTTCAAATATAAGCCCCAAAATATCCATTTATTCTGTCTTTTCTCAAAGCTTCTTCATTTTTCCATCCTGGCTAACAGCAGTAGCAACTGCTAATTCTTAATCTTAAAAAAAAAGAACAAGGCAATGAAAGTATCAACCTTTTATCACTAAACATTTCTGAGAGGTATGATAACTTGCCTAATGAAATGCTCATCAAGAAATTGAATTGGGTAACCTGAAACAAAAGCACAATCTATTTAAAACAAAAACAAAAAAAACCTCAAAGATATTAAGCCTTTTAACAAATAGTGTGTGATATTCATTTTCTTTTTTTAAAAACACTCTAAATAGACAACATCCAGTACAGTATCACAGGGATACTGGGGATTTCTGTCTGATACTTGACTGGGCACTGTGTCATCTCAAATCACAAATGCTTATGAGCCACAGTCCTTCTCCTGATGTTGTACCAAAGTTGAATAGAAATCTGATATTCTGAATTACTGGTAGGAGATAACATATTTAAGCATTGGTCTTGTTTTTATCAAAAATATACGTTTTACTGTAACAAAATGTCAGAAAAAAAAAACCAATTTGCCTTCTTTTTGTGAAAAAGTGAGCAAGAAAGTACTTATTTTCTGTTTTATACAGTCAATATATCTATTTACTGATTCCCAAAGATTAAACTGTCTGTGGGTTTTGCTGAGATGCTCCAGGAAGTGTGAACAATATGCATTCGTTCAACAAGGAGAAGTGAAATCCCTTCTAGTCCAGTCAACGGTGATCCAAACATACTGGTGTACTGCAAACTATTCCATTAAGGAAAAACAGCAAAACATTATCAGAGTGAGAGCAGACTTTTCTGCTTACCTTTTGTAGAAGAATAAATAAGAGATGGAGCGTTTCAGCCTCAACACCAGATTACTCTTTTACTGGGTTTGGCCTACTTTAAGTTCCAAAAGAGACATATGTTTCTGGTATGATGGCCTTGTGGTTAAGTTTGGCTGCAAGAAGTTCTTGCACTTGAGGAATGCTGAATTCTGAATTTTCCTCTGATGCTAAATAGCTCTCTGCCAACTTTGGTCCTCTTTCAACTTCATTTACTTTTGTCAAGTAATATGTCAGAGTTAAGAACTTTCACGGAAAAAATAATGTGAGTGAGAGCAATATTTTCATTCATAAGTAAGACTTCTGCCCAAACAGTGTGTCACCTTTTTTAATACTAACACGCTATGTAGTCGCCAGCAGAAAAACACAGTGAGCCAAGTTAATATGGTGAATAAGCTGCTTCAGATTGTAGACTGGGGAAACAGAAGAGGACATAAAACAAGAAGCTGAACATATATGTGCATGAGACTGCATAACTTCCTGTCTAACTTTGAGGTCACAGATACATTTGATCAGCTAAAATAATTTTGTAAACTAACCCATGCACTTTTTCTCCCTTTTCTTTTGCACTGTTAATGAAACAAATGTAAGGCTTACCTTTCAAAACCAATCTGCCGTAATGTTTTCTCCCATGTGGAACCTATACAAAGGGGAGAAAAAACAAACACCCTCAGTAAAGAGCCTTTACTGGACAAATTCTCTTACTCTCCTATTTCCATCGTGCAGCTGAAATACGTATAACAAGGTGATTTTTTTCACCCCAACAGAAGTACTTGTAAATAACATCTGTTTTCCCCAAGGTGAAGAAGTGTTAAGAGAGGCTACCACCAGATGACATAACTATGGAGGGGGGTGTCAGCCTATATAACTCCCTCACACTGCAAAGCAGCCGGTGACTGCTACAGTTCACTGCAGTTCCAGGGGTGGTCTCCTCAGAGCAGCGGGCTCTGCGCACGACTCCTGAAAGCCCTGAACTGGCATCTCACATCACGCACTCTTCACATTTCAGCTTTTCATTTTACTGCAGCGTTCGCCTGACTCTTGCTGAAAGCTTTACAGCTCCTTCTGAAACCCAGTCCTTTTATTTTTCAGCAAAAGCATGAAGATGTATTTCTGCCTTATTGTTTAACCCTTCACGGTCACAAAAATGGCTGCAGTGGACTTACTCCTCAAAATGACCAAGAACATGGCCCTGCAAACTATTCAACTGGGTGGATCCATTAAGAGAATTTCTTCATTAGTTCTCATGCACTGAACAAAACTTCTACCCAGATTTTCTCAAAAATGCCCCCCTGCCTTAGCCATAACCAGAGATCAGTTTTCAACTCCTGCAAGATTTTTGCTTTTTGTCAGTGTCGTTATATACATAAGCTACAAAGAGCATAAATATCTCAAGATGTACAGGTCTGCCAGGCAGCTACATAGGAGGACATGAAACTGGGTCATAGTTTGCTTGCTGCTTTTTCTCACTCCTGTGGGAAATGTAAGAGGACTGCATGCAATGAAAGCAACCACAGTTCTGTTTGAATGCTTCATCATACTTACTTAAACTGAAACCAGAGAATTGACAAGTAAAGAGAAACATAAATTAGGAACAAGCACATTCTCTGGGACTGACATCTAGTAGCACCAGAGAAAGTCAAAGACAAGCAGCAATGTTGCCCAAGTGAACCGAGAAAGAGAGGAAAGACACAAAGGAAGCAACTTTAAATCTAGAGAATTTCACCATGAAATGCGCACTGTACAGTGAGTGCCCATACCAAGACTATAACAGAACCACAGACTAGTACTGAAAAAATAAGACATTAATTCTGTCAGTAAGAAAAAAAAAAAAACTGTAGATGTTTCTCTTACACCACTGTATTTGCAATTGGTTAAAGGCATCAGCTCAGAAATCAATGCTTGCAGTGTGATATTCATCAAATCTGCAGCATGTTAAATATTTGCATAGAACCTAATAGATACTCTTCATCTTTGAATTCAGGACACTTACTGCAGATCTAGAATCTAAAGACTCAATGTTTAAGAAAACTTAGGCTGTTTGGTTTTCGGTGCTGTTGGCGATTCTTTTTTCTAATGCTAGCATCAGAATTATTCCTATTCAATTAAACTTTTCAGCCTAGCCCAAGAACACCGTGGTAAATCTCTAGAGAAATAATAAATTTTTCTGTACAATGTTATGTAGCATTTGTCCCTGTAAATCACAATCTGTGCAAGTAAAAACTGAAGCTAATACAACTTAAAAATTAAGAAAGACCCTAAAAAAAAAAACAAACAAACAAAAAAAAAAAAACCAGCCATTTCTAATGAAAATTTCAGGGCAGTGGATCTTTTCTGTTCAGAACCATTATAACTATAGCTAGTGATTAATGTAAAAACACTTCTAATTGACCCCATTCGGTCCAAAGCAGACAGGGATTTCATGCAGGCCCATATCCAGCAGTATACAAAGATAAAAGGCTTCAAAACTGAGGTGAAGAAAGCTCAACCTTCACATAATGGAAAAAAATATGTCAAGTTCTGTTCTGGAATAACTGAACAGTGTATATAGTTTGATCGGTACCAGGAGTTTCTACTGTGACAGCTGTATTTGATTGAGATGAGGCAAGACTTCTGCCTGCACAGCCACCCAAGCCACTTTTCACCCACTCTCTTCACAGATTTTTTACAAAGAAGTCCTCTAAACACACCTTTAAAATCAGGAAAGCAAACTTCATGCATTCATTCAAAATATGAAAGCAAAATAATCATATAGTATAATAAACCATCAATATTTCACTGAGATACATAAAGACTCACTCCCATAACATCTCCTTTTACTGATTATTCTCCAAACCTGTCATCTCTTACACACTCTGGAGTATATCTGGTGTCATGGAGCAGTGGTGCATCATCACTGCTAAGAAGCTGACTGTGCCACTTGCTCCAACCATAAGCGCAAGGCAGATGTGAGCAATTCTGTTCACAGTCTGTGTGCTCCTGCTGGCTGTTCTATCAACAGTTCAACAGTTTTTGTTTGGAAATTTGAAGACTGTTGAAAAAAAGATATTTCAGCAGTAATTCTTAAAACACAGATCAGTACTGGCATTTTCAGTCAGTGTTTCTATTCTTTCCACTGTTTTGTATACTAGTTATATGAATTTTTCACTCCATGGCTGGCTGCACTTCAGTTGCATGATATATAGAGAGTCCCACAGAAGAGAGAGAGAAAAAAAAAAGAAAAAGAAAAAGAAAAAGAGAAAAGGGAATTGAGTCTCCACTGGTTTGAAATCATCTTTTGGCTGCAGCTGGTTAGCAGAACGCTCTTTGAATTGCATGGGGCTCCTCCAAGGCAAAGCCTGCCAAAAACACAACTAACATTTCATATTAAAAAAATATACATCTTTTTTATGAAGTCCTATTTTAAAATGTTTATGATCTAAACATTCTGTTTTAAGATTTGCCAGTTTCATTCTCAATAGTATCAACTTCTATACTACACTAACAGCCAAAAGTAAATACCCTGAGGTAACAGCACTAAGAAGAATAACGCTATTAAAAGTCTAGAAAACTTATTATTTGATTTAAACCTTTCCCAGTGCTTCCAAAACATTAAACAAGATTTAAGTCACGTAACTCTCATTAAAGTCAAAACGGGAGTTTTTCACGAATTAAAGACTTGATCCTGCTCCCAAAGAAATCAGTCGGATTTTGGCTATTCAGTTCAGCCTTTCTCTGCTGGGAATGTGGAAAACATTCACCTGTCAACTTTCTTCATCAGACCACTGCTACACTTTGGTTGCTAAGCTAATTTGGCTTCTCTTTGCTTTCTGTTTTTTACCATCATGACAAAAATACCAAAACTGTTTATAAGAATATCTTAATTTGGTATCCATGTAATTAAGCTTTTGTTCCAAATATTTGCTCCGGAGTGCCTGACCATTCCCATCTGTTCCAAAGATTCTGTTTCACATTAACAACACTAGCTTTAAAATTGTTCAAAAAGATGAAGTATAATGTACTTCAGGAATTACTGCTCACATTTAATAGGAACAACGGCAAAATGCACATCATGTTCAGATACGAACTCTATGAAATTCTAGAATGAGCATATAAGAATATGAGATTTAATAAGATAAAATGAAAGGTATCTTTGTGAAATTGAAAGTTGATTTCTTTTACATGTAGACTTTCATTTACATGGCAGCTTGCATGTTTGATTTGGTTACAACTACCTTATGAATCAAATGAGAGGACTCATAATCTACTCCTAGGATACTTGCCTTTGCAAATCATGAAGTTGCCTGGCTTATGAAGCACAACAGTAGGCTTACCAAAAGCATAATGTAATACAGTGGATAACTGATTTTCAGATATTGATGGAGGTGGCGTAACTATTCTCTCAGAGCCAACTCACACTGTATGTACCTGCACAGCAGAGGTCTGTAGCTGCTCCTGGATAAAGCTGGCATGCCTCATATTTCATCCTCTTGCAGGTATGCGATGAAAGTCCCTACAGGTCTGACTCTGTGCAGCGATTAGTTGCAGCCCCACTACCTTCTAACTTCCCCAGAGTAGTGGAGTACAAACAAAAACGATGGCAATTTTTGCATTATTTTCTCACTTTGATCTGACATAAGAACTATAAACCTAATTGAACCAAAAACAACATTTGACATTTTTCAATAAGCATTAAGTGAGCCTGTCAGAACCTGAGAAATCAGAGTAGTACAAAGACCGACAACGACTGGAATAGATGGACAAAATATCAGTAAATTACATTAACTCAAAGGTAAAACAAAGAATAGCATAGGTTTCTAGAAGCTTGTCTATCAAGTGAGTATCAGAGCACCACAGACTGTCTGAAGAATCTACCAAGGCACCAGACATAGCACAGTGAACTTAGTTCATGAGGTATGTGCAGATGGGACCTACGTAACTCTGCTCTGAAAAAGAGAGAAACAGGTAGGTGTTCTTGGAACAGTAACTGCAATGGTCTCTTTTCTCATACTGTAAAGGAAGAGAGTTTCAGAGAATTCATTTTGTACAGTTTAGAAAATTGCTATCAATTTTAGAATTTTGATCTAAAGCCTGGGAAAGTTACTGGGACACTGACACAAGTCAGAAGCAAATAAAAACACTTTAAGTATCCAAAAGATACAAAACAGTGATACAGAATACTCCAGAAACAGAAAGGAACAACCTTTCTGATGAAGGTTTCACTCTTAAAGCTTTCTCAAACAACTTAGCAGAGAACAGCATATGAATGTCACGAAGGACAGGCCAGTTAGACTAGTCAAGAACCCAGTATCTGAATCCACATCTAAAATGTCTCAACAAACTGGAAGAGCAAATTGGTTTGTCCTGCCAGAGCTTTCTTTTGCTAGAGGTACTTGTAGCACTTAGACCATTTGAGGTTTCTCAGTTTCTTTTCTGTGGACCAGGCAATGTGGGTCTGCTGTATCTTCTCCTTCATCACCTTATTACTTACAGACCTGTAGTGCTAACTAGCTGAAAAACATAACTGCAGCTGATAAAAACTGACATATTTGGAACATACTCTTTCACCAACTTCATGTACTGTTAACCATCTTTGTAGTTGCTTGCTCCAATTGGCAAACTTCTATCTTCTCTCAGAAATATTTTAGAATAAATCTTCCCAAATATCCAGGTTTTGTTTTTTTAAAATCAATATAGAATCTCTGCTATTATGAAACAGACCAGAGGTTTCGAATACAGAAATGTGTGTGGGAAGAAACTTCTTAGTTTCTCCACAGTACCATAGAGGTAGTGAACACTTACCTGTACATTAGCTATCCAATTGCTAGATGTTACATGCACTGTACCTCTTACAAAAGTGATAGTTTCTCTCTTGAAGTGGTATCAGACAATGCTACCTTAACACTTAGCAACTCTCTCTCTGTTTTAAGAAACAATTCTCTCATGCACTTCCTCTTCCTTTGATTGGAACTACCTAGGCTGCATCCTGCACTTCTCATTCTGGTATTCATCATAGTATATAATATGGGATAACAACACCACATTCTTTTAAGGTGATGTCTTTTAATATGGCATGTTATTACTCTGCTGTGTCTATGCTAGTGTTTTAATTGAGATCAGAAAAGCATTTTTTGAGCAAATCTCCTGGCCATCTCCACTTAGCATGCTCTGGTTTGCATGACAGGATTCCTTTTACATGAAATTAAACCACTCCCCAAGGATACAACCACTGTTTTTCAACATTTAACAGGAATTCAGCCAGCATGACCAGACCAGAGCTAATCCACCATAAACCCCACTCAACACACACAAGGCATGGCAGGCAGGGCCGCTGCTCTAAGTGCTCCATTCCTACCATACAGAGCTCACTAATGCAGATGGGGCTCAAACCACCACTCCCACTCCCAGTATGCCCCCAGAAGGGCCTTCCAGTCACAGTCACCTAGGTGAAGGAAGGGGCAGGTCAAGGTATGGCTTTACATTTCTTTCTGGGTTGTAGCCCATCCATTGTGGGGAGAAAAACCTATTCTCCTAGCCTGACCCAACATGGGGGACTCTCACGGAAGCCAGTGTGGCCACACTTCCCATGGAACCCAGGGAGTCAGTTCTCAAAGGCAAAAAGTACAGAGTATTTCATTTTGAGAACTAGTCTGCGAGAATGCATAAGATATAGTTATGATATTGTTATGATATCGTTATTGTATCGATGTTGTTATGATATTGTTAAGATATTGTTATGGTGTGCTGGAGAGACTAAAATCACCAGTAATGTAAAAGTGAAGGGGCAACAGTCTAGGACACTGGCTACGTGATGGAAATGTTTACTGAATACATACCAAGCAAGAGGTCACGTTAAGAGCAAAGACCAGACATTGCAAGCCTTTACTCACAGTAGTTTTCAACAGATTCGTGACTGAATAAAGAGTACAAATTTGATCCCTATGTGATAATGTTATGGGAAAGATTTACTGTGTGTTTTCTCCTGTGAGGCAAATATCAAATTATTATCAAGAGATACAAAAATGATTTTCCTATTGAAAAATAATTCTTGACTCGCTTGATGTTAATGGGAAAAATAATAATAATCAAAACCACTAGATGTCCCCTAAGGAAATTTTAATGAATGGGAACTATTACTAATAAAAACTGAGCAGATTAGGAACACAAAGCAATGCGCAGCATGCACAGTAGAACTGATAGCATGCTTGTGCACATGCATTCTTGTCTATTGCTTTAAAAAGAATATTAAAAAGACAACAGCTACAGTCAAGCAATTTACAGCTGTGTCTGGCATTCTTGTCTTGCAGGCTGCAGCTTCCCTGGAGCCCAGAACGATCAGCAAAACTTTCAAACAGTGATCCTAAATGGGGATGCCAATGGGGATTCTAACAGTAGTTGTTCCATAAGCCCAACCCCTATTCTTTCTTTTGATCCTTATTAGCACCAGAACTAGGGATAACGGGAAGGACTGTTACTAAAATTGACCCGTGCACTGGAAGTAGGTAACCTGGCATGAAACAATCCCTGGGATGTATGGGATCCAGCATCTTGCTGGTCAGACTATGCCAAATGGAGGCAGGGACAAATCCAGCTCACTTTGGGTGAGGGTAAGACCAGTGCCTCTGCCTGATCCATGATCTATAGAAATAACTGGAAATGCATCAAGTTTGTGTATTTTGAGAGTTTGGCTGAAATGGAATCAAATAGTAACAAAAATCCTACTTATCAGTAACATAAACTATAGGTATTATTTTTACCCCATTAACAAACTACTGATCAGAAGAAACAGGGATAGTGTTCTGCAGATGGTCATTTGAAGAAAATGAGAGCAGAGAAAACATGTTTCCAATATTCATTAAATACATGAGGCGAAGCTTGCTTTAAATACGAAGCTTATGTGTTTTGTATAGAAAGCACATGCTATATTTTTTAAGCAAAAATGACTTGGTAATTAATTGGCAAAGGAAAAAATAAGCAAAAAAGAAAAGCTGTGAGAACATGTTTGTTCTTCTTCATCAGATCTGTTTAAAAGATTTCCAGTTAATAACTTCCACTGAAGTTAGATAAATGTCTTGACATTTAAAAAAAACTATTTCACAAGGATTACAGTTGCTTTAATACTCTTCTGTTTGCTTAGGTATGTGAAAGCCACTTATATGCAACTGTCTCTTGCAATACACATATTCAAAACCACACTTAGTTTAACTTCATTTAATTTCAGATTTGTTTCCTGAACAAGACAGCAAACAGCAAAACCCACAGCAATACAAAATCTTCGGGGAAATTGCTTCAGATAAAATTTGAGATAGATAGTAAATAGAATGTTTTTTGCTTTTTGTTTAAACTAATCTTTATTATTTATCCATTTGTTTCCTCTAATGGTCAATGCTCTAATATAACCTGAATTCATTCTGTCAGCTTTAACTTTTTCTTAAGTAGACCTGATCCCCTTCCTCGTAAGAGTGTAAACCACTGAAAAAAAAAAAAAAAAAGAAAAAAAAAGTCATAGAATCATTAAGGTTGAAAAGACCACCAAGATCACCTACTCCAACTGCCAGCCTATCGTCACCATAATGATTTTGCACATTGTGCGAAGCAGAACTCCACAGGCCACCAGCACAAACTCACCTTGCAGGAGTAAGGCAGAAAAGAATCAGGTGGCACACATATAACCAATCTCTTATTTTTATAGCAGAAAAAAGCTTCAGGACTCTGAGGACAAGTCTCAAAGGAAGGTGAGATTTTTTGCAGTTGCCGTGGGAGATGTCAACCTCAGCTCAGAGGGGCACAGAGTTTAAGACCATCAAAGTTATGCTCCAGATCTTTGGAAAAGAGGCCAAATAATAAATAAATGGGCCTTTTTTCAAATATGGAAGACCGGCTTTGATTTTCAAAGTCAAAGCAAAAGAACTGAAAAAAAACTTGTAGTAAGTTTTATTTTTCATAAACCTGTAGAAAATGAGATTTGTCTCCATTTTTGTTGGCAGAGAAATTCTCTCCTCTCTCACCCCAACCAACAGTGCTCTGTCTGCTAAATAGCATCTTAGAGGCAAGGTTTTCACTTCAGAGCGTAATTGACGGGCATGCTTCCAATTTATAGAGCTACCCTCTGCTTAGTTTTATTGTAACATAATATACTGTTATGAATTAAAATGTCGACCTAGTTTCCTGCAGTGATGAATGTGTGTAGCGTGCCAGCCCAAGGAATTTACTTTTCATTGTCTCATTTTCTCTTTTCGTCTCATCGGAAGAAGGAGCAGTTGGCTCTTTCCAAATTCTGTAGCATAATCATAGGGAAAGGGAAAGAAAATACAAAAAATATGTCTTTAATAGCACATCCATACACAAGAAATTATGGACAAGAGAAGTAAGCATCAGAAACCAGGAAATTGTGCACCAAAATAGGAGTAACATTAAAACAACAGAGAATCGGCATACTAGCGGTAGTGTCTTTGACTCCACTAACATTTTGTCATGCATGCCTTTTCTCTGAACCTGCTTTTTTGGAGTACATTTCTTTCTAAAGATAGTAAGGAACAATTTCATGCATGTTTGCTTGCAGAAGAACCTATGCACTATGTGATGAAGGCATCAGCACACCGATTGGACTGAGGAACTCGCCATCTTCAAATTATTAATTTATTTAAAAAAAAAAATCATTCAGAAAAGGTTTCAGTGGCTAAAATGACAGTAGGTACAAAAAGCTGAACTGATATGTGAAGAATGACATCCAGAATAAAGCTCAGAAAACTGGCTTGAAATGTGTATATCCTCAGCCTGGCACCTTCTATAGGAGAAGAAAACAGGACTTTAAAACTCTCTTTCTGTTTGCTTGTCACTAAATGAAGACCTCAGTGGCTGCACAAAGCAGCAAGACATTTGTGACATGAAATCTTAACCACTCCCTGAGACCTCTTCATAAGAGAGAGCTGGATCTGGAAGGGTTTCACTAGCATGAAGCAGACAGATTCATGTTGATTTGCCTCAGAGAAACCAACACCTGGGCTGTATTCCAGCAACTTCCTCTGCACACCTGGAACAATTGGATTTCTCTTACCTCAATCCCTGGTGAGCATCACTCACCTCTTCCCTGCTCATGCTCCATGAAATAATCAAGATCAAGCAACAGAGATGCCTAGAAAGATTTCAGTGAGAAGCAATGCTATGTGATTGCATTCAGTTTGGTCTATAATAGACTGCAGGATTACATCCAGTGTATTAGCAGATCACTTCCCAACACTTAATTAGTTTTCATTAGGATGCCACAAATATCTTGAGCTCTACCAACAAATTAAAGAAGTCACTGGGTTGCCTAATTGTGTTCATTTCTGAAAGCAGTCTGTGCTTTCTGTCCTGATGCTTCAACTTTACAAATAGTTTGATCTATCTACAGTTACATGCTTAACAAGGAGTATTACAGAGAAATTACTCCAGCTTTGTTTGGCTATATCTTATCCTTTCCATGTAAAATCAACAAAAGAATTGAGATGTACACCATTCCTATGAACTAATAGATGACAAGAGTAGTCTCACACTTAAGTCAGTGTGATTACTTAGCCCTCACTGGGACACATTTTAATTAAGGGCTTTATAAAGGCATTATGAGAGTTATATCGTTTTAGTAAATACTGAAGAGGATGATGAGTGGTAATAATTTCCCACTCAGTGGGGATTTTTATGTTACAGAAACCATGGGCAATTGAGATGTGTGAGTCTCGAGTGCCTTTTTAAATGGTATATTTTATTTATTTATACACTACATGGTCACCTTTGGAAGCGACCTTATATCAGGTCTAATAGAGAAGGGACAAACAGCACACTGTACTGTTCGCTCCCCAAAAATATATATGGCCAACAAAAGCAGTGTTTCAAAACTAGTGCCAACTGGCTTATTTTCCTGGCCTAAGCAGATGTGAAGAACTAGAAGGTTCCACAGTAGAATACTCAGGTGATCAAGCACAGGTGCAATCAATCCTGTTAAAGTGGTTTATAAAATATCTTCAGGGGTGTAATAGGTATGGATTGCTGTGCTCCAAAAATGCTATAGTTTAAGATCTATGGCTTGCATGAAGGTTATTGGCCCAATTCCTGAAATAATTTCTTTCATCTCAAACATTTCTTGTTATCAATTTAAAACAAAACAAAACAAAAAACAAACAAACAAACAAACAAACAAAAAACCACCAACCAACCAACAAAACAACCTATTTATACAAACATACAAACCAGAGCATCTTGGCAACATTTTCAGCAAGGCATAAAATCTGTCAGAACTTCTCATCTTTGCCATCTGGAACACATTAAGTTTATTTTATGTAGTTGCACATGGGAACTATTCACAGCAGTTGGGGACATTGTACCCACAATACAGGCTGAAAGAGAAGTAAAGGGTGGGAGGACAGAAGAATATTCAGTAGGAAAACAGACTGAAATGCATAAAAGGGAACAGTTTCTAATAAAAAAGGAGTCACATGTAAAAAAGCTGGTTTATATTGGAAATATATATAAATGCCTCATCCTGCAGTCTATCACTAAACTCACATTTAATCATATTTTATCTGGAGTGTCTTTTTAAATAAGACACTTTGTACAAGTAAAAATATTCAACTCTCAGTCCAAAACCTGTACAGCACTCCTAACTACTACTCTGGATGGGCGATTTAGGTTCAGAAATAAAAAAATGCTTAGCATCTCACTTAGCTGTGTTTCTATTTCATTTCAACACTTTGGTACTTTTTTTTTTTTTTTTTTTTACTTTTTTTTTTTTTTTTTTTTTCTCTTTTCTTTAAGTCAGTCACTGTAAAGTAATAAAAACACACTGGGGCTTTCAGTATTACTTCATCCAGCCTTAAAAATATTTTCTACTGTAGATTTCCTGAAGTTACTACATGTTTGACATCATCACTACACCTGCATGTGACAGAAGGGCAAAATGAGACCTAATTGATCCTGCTTATGGGAGAAAAGAGTTCTAAAGAAAAAGACAGAGGGCTTCACAGGTTAATAAATTAAGCACAGACAGATACAAGAAGGAATTGGTCAAAAAAAATGCTAAAAACTCCTGGATATTGACTTCGAGTATTTGTTACTAATCTTCCTAGCTTTGTTTGTACTCGTTAAACAAGACACATCTCTGTGTGTCTTTTTTAAAGGTTTACTAGAGATATGCTGATCTGAAAGTGTACCACATTACCATGCAGTACAGAACTGATGAGATTTACAGTACTTCAGCAAAGGTTTTGGCTGGATACAGTCAGCCCGGGATATATCAAAGCATCAGAATTTATACAAACAGTCTATGCACTGTCCATTGCTGCAGTGTAAATCAGACATGGAAACTACTCCCACAGACATGGTTAACATCAGTATCCTCAGTGACGAAAAAGAAAACTGCATCACCAGGCTAAGTACTTAGAAAATTGAAACCAGAGGAAACACATACGATAGATCTGGAATGTATGATCCTTGCAGAGGATTCGGAAATCTGTCCCCTGACATAGACCAACCTTCCAAAACCTACATAGATTTAAAAAAAATTAGGAAAGCGTCAATTTTACAATAAATTTCATTCATTCTTATGAATGGAATTAATCAATATTGGTGTATGGCTCAACAAATATTCAGTATAATACAGGTTTTTTCCCCTATAATCTAGACTAAAAAAGCTGTGACCAAAAGCATTACCTCTTGATGGATATTTGAAGGCCTGTGTGAAAAATTCCTGTCTGTCAGAACATTCCTTAAAATGCCATTTTTGCTGTCTGCTGTGTATACCAGAAAAGGCACCAAAAGGCAAAAAATGTTACTGCCTGGCTTTGGACATCCGAATGGCACTCATCCTCTTTCTCCACCACCAGTGCTGCTCAGCCCAACCCCAATATTTCAGTTGCATAGTGGAAGGGAAAACACGGAGTCTTCACATTACTGTCTCGAAGCACTTCTCATGTCAAAAACCCAGAAGAGCTAAAAGCCTCGAGGCAATAAGGCTAAACTTTCTGAGAAAAAGCACTGGGAAACCCTGATAACAATCCACAAATATGAAGCAGCTCCCACAGGAAACACATCACTCTGTTAATGTTTGATGTATAGGGAGATATGTAGGACGCATATATGGAGCTGGAACTAGATGATCTTTGAGGCCTCCTCCAACCCAAGCCATGGTTCTATGACGTCTGTTTTTCTATATTCCTGTTCTCCTACTCATTCCAAGGCCAAGAATGCTGATTTGGTCACAGTCCCTGCACTACACCAATATGTACTATAACTGTTGAAGAGGAGCTGTATTCAAACTGCTCAAGAATTGCTTCTGTCTCAAGAGTTAAAGACTGGCCATTCCAGCTAAAGAAAAAGAAGTAATAAAAAAATAACCACTTCAAAACTACTTATGTACAAAAAATAAAATAAAGTAGAAGCCCTGCAGGTTATTCATTATTAATCCCACTTACTTTCTCATATGGTATTAGTTATGTGTTACTTGAAATTTTAGAGCAATTTCTAGTTTCAAGTAAATATCTGCTCAAATTAAAATTAAGGATTAATTTGGGGAGAGACTTCAGACTTCAAGTAAATTTTTTCCTATTAGTGCCTCATAACAAAGTAATTGTTGAATTAGTAATACATTTGTCAATCCTGGTAAGTAATTATAGGTAATACATATAAAACAAATTACTGCTTCGTTTTAGAATGTAAGTAGTGAAAGTTTGGCATGAGGTTCTAATTATCTACCGAACATGAGTCATGCCAAAACCAGTGGGACAAATCGTATCTTAACTCCTAATGCTAATGTGACCCCGCTGAATATGGCTTCCCTACATTATGGCAGAGATCCTGAAAGCGCAGCACACTGTGGGATTTGTACAGGTGCAGCAGCTGGCTCGCGTTCCCAAAAAGTCGAAGGGTGAGGGTGTGAACTGCAAATGAGAACCACTACACCAAGCCAGCTGAACGGATTCAGCTCCAGGGGCCAGACCTCTACTGGGAATAACTAATAGTTTCTTCACAGCACCAGGGTGAGCACACTATGTCAAAAATAACACCCAGCATTACAAACTTATCTGAAGAGAGGGAAAAACCACAGAAGAAGAATCAACAATGACAGGTTTTCAGACATGAAATACAAAAGATGCTAGACAGGCCCAACACACTGTAAGCAATGAGAAGGAGAAGGACAGACAAAGAAGATTTTTAGAAAGCCCGTTAAATAATTCAGGGATTTTTCTGAAGTGCAGCTGCTCTTCAGCAGCGTCCAAGCAGTGACGTGGGTGGTATGGGCAGACATGCTGAATGAGCTCTGAACTTTGAAAGGTGATCAAAACTTTCTATTACATTGTATGCCGAAAAGTAAAAAGGAAAGCTTATTAGAAGGCAATCTGACTCAAATACTGAATTTTACAGGAAGTGGAGTAGAAATTAACGCATAAAAGGAAAATCAAGGGACATTTTCTTGTATTTCCAGCACACACATCAAAGATAAACCATGAAACAATTTTTTGTGTTTTGATTTATGCACAGGTGTGCATCTTCAGGGTTCTAAATGACTTAAAATATCTTGCATTTAATGCATTTCTGTGCTAGGAACCCAATTCTCTAAACACTTCTACAAATTCAAGGAAGATATCTTTTCTTATGGATTTGCCAGCATCAGCAATGTTTAAGAGCCAGGCAACAGTGGGAACAAGCTGGGATGAGGGCTGTAAAAATAAGGAAATGCAAAGACAGCACTTGCCTTGAAAAATCTGCAGTCCAAGACACAAAGACTGAGGGAACTGTTAAGATGCAATGCATCAGGAAAAGCAAAGACAAAAAGAAGGTCTGGTTTATATTCAGCTGGGGTGCAGCAATGAATCATATGTTCACTAACAGGGTTCTGCATCTTCTTCTCTTTCCTCAGCTGGACGATTCTCTTCAACCAGCTCTCAGGTTACAGAGAGACTTCCCACCTCCTTTTCTATTAGACCCAAAGATTTCCTGTATTTCTCAAATATTCGTTCTCCTTTTCTCTTCAATGCTGGCCTGACAGAAAAATAAGATGTTGGGTGTTGGCTATGCCCAGGAAGATGTCCTCTGCTTGCATGCAAATCCCACAAGAAGAGAGAAAAATAACGAGCAACAATTTATGAATTAGTATATATTGAATCTCTCCCTGTCTCCATCCAATTGTCTCTGTTAGTGTTGGAAGACACTGAAGAAGAGAAATCGTTTTACAACACTTTATGACTCCCAGGAGCCCTGAACCTTAACACACGGATCCTTGCGTGTGCCCAACATGTAACAGAGCTCCTGGCTGTTGGAAATGTTATCGTGACATCTTCTGGAGTGAGCTGTTGGCATGCATGCCTGAAGAAAGTGGGCTTGTCCAGCAGTAATATTAGAATTATGAGACTCAGTTGAATACTAAAACAGCTACTTATATTTTCAAGATATTCTTTTAGTGACAACAGAGAGAGGCCATGCAAATACCAGTTTTTTATGTGACAAAACAGTAAGCAATAGCACTTCCACTTCTGCAAGAAGGGCTAATGTTGGGTAACTTCCCATCAATCTCAGGAAGCATGTTTAGAAATGTACGCAAAAGCAGAGGTTATCAGAAAAAAACAAAGCATCCAATTATTCTAACAAACCAGATGTCTGCAGCCAAGGACCTGGGAGGTCGACAGAGGATATGTGTGGAACTGGAAGAGGAAATCAACTGCAGAAGAAATCCAAATATAGCATGTAAAGATATCTTGGACTAACTGAATGTACATGCATCCAGTGAATGGCATTTCAGTAGAAGATGATTTATGCGTGGCATATAGATAAAGCAATTAGCCCATTAAGAAAATCACATTAGATGACAAGAAGTAATAATGGCACAGTTTAATACAAAAGAAACCGATTTTTACAGATAAAAAAAAATAAAACCATAGCCTGGTTTCTGCATATTCAGGCTGCATAGCCATTGGATCCTACTGTACACTGTACATCCTGGTACACTTGTCATTGCACTATCCTAATGTGACTGAACACAAGTGAGAAAATATTCTTGAAGTAAAGTTTGTATCTGATTAAAACCAAATAAGCTGAGAAAGGCCAATTAGTCACCTGACTGAGGGATGGGAAACTGACCCTGGAGAAACAACTATTGGGTTTGATGTGCAGGGATCAGCACCTCGTGGGGCCAGGTGTGTGTGGTTGGTTTTTTTTGTTTTTGTTTTTGTTTTTTTGTGAAGAAATTGTGAAGAAAGAACCCAGAAGGACCTCCACACTGATGCTCTTCAACACAATTTCTTGCTGGATGTGACAGACTGAAGGGGAGATCTCCATGAAGAGCCCTGAGACAGCTCCCACTATTACTAATCATCCTACAGGCACCAATATAAGTACTATGGTAAAACACACTAGAAAGCGGGTTAACGATTCATTAATACTAACATGCTGAAAACTTTCCTCACAATGTCTGGTAGATTAGATTTGACCACTAGTTAACACAAGATGAAAAAGTTGTCTCTGCACATGGATATATGAAAATTGTATTCTCCCAGCAACTGGTAAATCTTATGCACCAAGCAGTACTGACTCTCCATGGCCTCACCAATCCTGAATTAAATATGCTGTTCTGCAGTCACCTGGAGGTATCTGCACAGTAAAGATGATATCCTCTAACAACATTCAGTCTAATTTATTATGTCTTAGGGATAGTGACATAAGAGCAAGGATCACAGCTGGTCCTGGTCCTTGTTGATATTGTTCAAGAGGATCTCAGACCTTTTTTTTCATATATACTGAACTTCATCTTAGTTGTCACTCAAAGCTTCTAGTAACTGTTTTTAAAGTGTTTCTATGTTTCATCCTTGTCTTTGCCTTTCTGCAGAGGACCCAGTAATTGAGAACTTCCACACAGCGTCAGGAACAATCAGAAAAAAAAGTTGGTAATAAGCTAACCAAACTGTCACAGACTCCAAGGACAATAACTACAAATCAACGACTTGACTGAATACTGATTTTTAAACAGGGAAGCAATATCTACTTCCTAAGAGCAACAGAAGAGAGAGATCAGCCACAGCATTCTCCCAAAATAGCGCAGGCCATGTGTGAAGGCACATAAATGCTTCTAATGTAAGATACTTGTAGCGCGAAACACATTCAACAAATGTTCAAACAGGAGCATCAAGTGAGATATTGTCACAGCCATTAAAATGAATAAGCAGGTGAAATAGGTGAACACGTGCAAAAAACATGAAAAGTACATGACTATATGAAAACATATCTTTGAGCCATCCATGTCAAAGCCCGATTATTTGACTCTACTCTGCATAAAGAAGCACAAGATTTCCCGTAATAGAGATCATCATTCACAGCCTGCCCAAACACTGGGAAATATCCAAGGAGATTATGACCTAACTATCCACATCCTGGACTAAGAATTTCAAAAAAAATAATAATAACAATATTAAAAAAATCTACTCACATTGTTATTTATACTGAAATATTACCCAACTTCTCCACCACTTCTGAGTTCCAAAATACACTAATCATCTTCATAGGAATATATTATTTATTTCATTTTAACAACTTTCATATACAACCTCCAACTGAGAAAGGGGTGATGAACAAAAACATTTTAGTATGAAGTATCTAAGGAATAGAGCGTTCCTGATGGGTTTGATTTACATCTGAAAGGATGTAGCATCAGCATTTAGAAATTGCCAAAGTCTATACTACCCTCTCCAAACTCGAATTTTGCAGCTCATAAATCTTTTGGGATAATATAACAGCTTGCTTCGCAGTGTATTCTGCACCCCATATGCTAGGGGGTTGGGTTTTATTAGTATTAATAGTGAATTGTAAAATTATATAAAACTTTGTGAGTACTGACCCAAATATGGAGGATATTACCTCAGCACTAAACACATCCAGAAAAAGATACAACTCCAGGGTAAAAGTAGCTATTTGTACCACAAACAGTGAAAGCAGCATAAACCAAAAAACCATCTGTAAACATTGGATGACTTTGGCAGTGGCCCTAACTCACAGAAGAGAACATGACAGCAACTCTCTAGCTCAAGGTTTCATAGATTGACCTGAGCTGGCTTAGCAGAGATGAATGCAGTCACTGTGTGACCTGTTGAAGGCACTGAATAAAAGGAAGCGAGCAAATGAGGAATATTTCCCCATTTGCCATAATCTGGATCTTTTTTTTATTTTTTTTTCCTATCTACAAAATCAATACCCTATTGGCAAACCTGAAGAGATCTAGCAGAAAGGCACGCAAAACTGGTACTTACTGTTTCAATAACTGCGTTAGTATACAACAGAATATAACTTTTGTGCAAAAGAATAAAAATAACAATTTCATATTGGTGAAGACATTTTTTTCTTCCAAAATAACAGAACTGATATTTCAACCAACTTTTGAGAAGTCTTTGAAATCAGGAGCTGCCACAAATCTATCTAAAAAGTAAGATTTTATGCTTTTCTCTCGAAAAACAACATACCAAAACACAGATGTTAATTTTTACCTTTTGATTCAATGCAACATATATTTTCAACTCCTGCAGCTGCTGTTTTATAGCTTTTCAATTCTTTGCTATAGCTTAAAGAGAGAGAAAAAAAAAAAAAAAAAAAAAAAGGCAAAAAAGTGACAGGAACAACTGAGAGCTATGAAAAGGAGGAAATGAGATATCATTTTCTTGGTGTTATCCAGAATGACATAGGATAGATGTGGAAGCCCATCTTTGACTTTTTCCAGATGTCTGTGGAATCATTTCAGTATTGCAGCTTTTCTTTATGTTGAAGGGTGTTTGTGTGAAATTTTTTGTTCAGGTTGCCAGGACATGAAAAGTTACAAAAATAATTTTAAAATTCATGTATCATAAGCATTGCACAATCTAATTTGTAGAAAGGCTGTTAAGAGAACAGGATGGTAATGAGCAGGTGGTATTTCGCTCTCAAGGCAATGCAATTTAATGAGCTGAAGTTTATTTTGGTTAAAAGGCCTCATAAAAATACAATACTATGAGATTACAGTAGCAGAAGATATGGTCGGTCCTGCTTGTCTGGTCTACTCTAGGCAAAATCATGGCTCATATTATAAGCCAACAGGGCAAACCTGGTCACACTTATCTCCAAACATTTCCATTTACAAATCACTTAAAATTTTTAGTGACACTTCGAGGTGGGTTTGACAGTGAAGGGTTTATGTGAACCAGTGCCGTGATTGAAACAATTATTCCTGTACATCATTTTCCTTCCCCAGATTTTGTTGGGGCAAGAGATGCATGAAGAGCAGCTGAGGACTGTTCTATCTTAAGTCCACTACGGACCAAACCAGAGATTGGTGGACAATGTGCATGCAAACTGCTGGCTTCCTTTCTTCATGCATCCTCTACTCCCAGATATCTCCCTTTTCATGGCTACTGAGCATCCAAGAAGTGCCCATTCAACAAATCACTTCTGCTTAATATCTCCCTTCTGCAGAAAACAGTGATTTATAGCTTGAGAGAATGTAAGTTCTGCAGATAACAATACTACAATCGTCGTTTCCAATTTCATAACCCAATCACTTACTACTTTATTTTTTTAGACCTCAACATACTGCATCCCTGTAACTTTGCTTGTTACAGCTCTTTGCACCTTTTGGAAGCACTCATTTTTGGAGTTTGACTCAATGAAATCTTGAAGTCCCATCCACGCCCTACAATTCTGTGACAAGCTCAGACAAAGAGGCACTGCTCACATTAGCTTTCTAACTCAGTGGTACTTACTGTTTTTTAAAAACTTGGGAAATTTCATGACGTTCAATTTTATTGGTGAAAAAACTGTGCTGAAATCCTCTCACCCACCTCACTCCCCCCGGCCCAACCTCTTAGCTTAGCTAGGTTTGCTAATTATATAATTCAATTAGCTTGATTCCTGAAATTGCACAGGTTGCCATTCAGTACTAAAACTTAATAATCACAGAAAGCTCATGCTGCAAGGAATGAAGCCCCTGAAAACAAAACATGTGCATGTTTATATAAACAGAAAGAAAAAAACTCAATTTGATAGCAGTTTAAAGGTACCTCTTGCCCTGCTCCTCACAGGGGTGATTTTTATTGTTTACATTATTCTTATACTTTATTCTTAGCCAAACAAAATATCAGATAGCTAAAAATATGACGAAGAGTTACCACAAAATAATGAGAACTGGTTAAACAGCAGTGTTCTAAACCTGCTGAACTGCTGTTAGCACAACAGCAACTATTTTTTTTGTTTTGGTTTTGGTTTTGTTTTTTACTATTGCAGTATTTGTCAGTTGCAGTTCGGGAGAGTCTCTAGCTTACATCTGCATGAATATATATATATTAAAAAAAATAAAGGTTAGCCACAAAAAGCAGTTTTTCTCTCCTTTACAATAAAACACACAGAAAAAGTCCAGACTTACAAATAAGGCTTTCAACAGTAGGTCTTGTAATTCCACAAGTTTTATAATGCAGCTGTGTTTAATTAACACTGGGCCACCACACCCTCCAGATGGAAGATTTTGAAGACCATTAAAATCCAGCCTGGCACCCTAACTAGGGTCTGTGTTTCTAAGAATGATGGTTGGTTGCTAGACTCTACAATACAGCCTGTTCTGGGTGTAATTTGAGTCCTTTGATGTTTCTCTGGTGGAGGTAGGAACATGAGTTCTCTCATGAAACATCCATTACTCACAGATAAACCTGTGAGGTCTAGAACAAGCAAGAAATTCTTGGAACCTGCTGCTTGGTCAAATGTGTGGCATCACTGATAAATTACAGGGAAACAATCAATGATCAATTCACAATCTGCTGGGTCTAGAGGATTAGATAAAATCATTCTCTTACATTTCAATATTCTTAATTTGTGTGCCAAATTGATTTTATCTGGCTATGAAAAGTTTCTTGGCCATAATAATTTTATAGGTAAAGTGACTCATGAACCAAAAAAATGCATGAATTGTTAACAGTTCTTATCACTGTGTCCTTTTTGCTGGCTGACTTCTCTTGAAATGTCTGACTCTATACATAACAGACATAACTGATAGGGCTATTAATGTACTCTGAGTTACAGTACTCACCACAACCTTTAGCAAAGGACTGAAGTTCTGTTTTTATTAATGGCTTTTTTCCTCTTTCAAGAAGTACAGAAATAAACTGAGGATACATCACACAAAGCTTGAGTAAGCTCTCATCAAACACTTGTACATTAGAGAACACTTAGCCATATTCAACTCCCCCAATTTTAAAGTATGTATTTGGTATCACTGTATTTGGAAATGAAGTTCATTGAAAGCCTTTATAGTTACAGTCTAGATTCTTACTGTAACAGCTGCGAAAGTCAGTTTATTGATCCCTTTAAATTTCTAAAAGAATGTGGTATGATAGAATTCAGTAGCAAGCATCATATGTATGGATGGAAATGATGCAATGCTACTGATCTAAGTATCAGGAAAATGCTAGACATCTAATGAAACAACAGAGCAACGTTTAAGACTGAAATAAAGTCTTCCGTTCTGAACTCACCTAACGAGTTCTCTTCCTTCCGAAGATTTGAAAGGTATTTTTCCTTCCTCTATGAGTGCTAAGGAATTTTACTTATTTTGCCCTCTGTTAAATGCAAGCATGACAGATGTGCTCCATATTGTTTATGTAAAAGTGGGCCTGCTCACATCCTCTGTGGTTGTTAATTCAGGCATATATCTGGCAGAAATTGAAGGAAATTTTAAGGCATTTTTCATTTAGAAGTGGACTCAAAGCACGCAAGTTCATTCAGCATTTGACCCAGATTTTGGGCTGCATCCTAACACACTGACACAGGGAAGCCCACAAAAGCACTGCTAGTCCAAGCCTGTGAAGAAAACTTTTTCTCCCCAGATGTCTCCATGCTATATTATGTGAATGACATCATTTTCTTTGTTTCCTGTGGTGATTTATTTTATATCACGCAACTGCTCAGTAAACCCAGTTCATTCTACCGATGTTAACTTTGAGTCAAGATCTGCCTTTGTCCCGAGCAACCTTCAGTCTGCATTCTGAGGCAGGGCAGTTCATCCTCTAGCTGGGACATCCAGCTAGGGGCTAACTCATGACAGAACTGCTTGGGTCAGCAGCTGTTATCATCTCAACTCAGATTTGCCATTCCCTTCCTAGGTGAGGCTCACAGCACACTACCAACACAGAGCATCATGAGTCATGGCAGGCTCAAGCCCAAGGGCTTGGATCCAGGAACAAAAACCAGCTCCAGCTTACAGTGTAAACACATACAGTCTCACAGCATCACTCTAGCAAATCAGGGTTTCTAAAAATACTCAAAATGAAGAAGAACAATAGGTAAAGATGTTAACAGCCTATTTCCAAAGATTTATCTCATGTTGAAGTGAAATTATTTTCAGTGGAAAGCATTTTTCTAAATTCTGTTCAATTCAACTTGCTATTCCTGCACAGTAACTCCAAAAGAATGCCCCCTAACATATTTACGTTATGGTGATTTGGATGAAATGCAAGAGAACTTCTCAACATGATGCCCTACATCAGCACAGAGATGTTGGTTGCTATAGCACTACAGCTTTGGTCTTACTACTCACCACTACAACAAAACACTGCAGATGATCCAAAACAACCCCAGAACAGCAGCGTTGGTGTGTGAGGTCTATCCCTGCAAAAGGACATACAGCCCTGAAACCGACCGTCTGAGCAGCCTGCTTCTGACCTTCCTGGTCTTCAAAACCTTTCTCAATATGGAACCAGACCTGCTAGTAATTTGGGATTTAAAAGCAGCTTCATTCATTCTAATGAGATTTTCATAGGAGACTCAAGTATATAATTAGTTGATAAACAACAGAACAGCTACTTAGAAAAACATAGAAGGCTCTTTCTCACACACATTGACTTCTTAATTTACCAAGAGAATTGACCAAGAATACAAATAAACAAGAGCTACCCTTCTGCTTTGCCTTCCCCTATTGTGTTATCTCCCTCAAAGCTGGACCTGATACTCCCACTTTTTTCTTTTTCTTTTTTTTTTTGACATCGCAAAGAAAACTGCCCTAGTCAGTATCACAGCATTAGCAGGTCCATTGGGTGTTTCCCTTGGTGGAGCATCAGCATACCTTTGGAAGCACACCGGTTTCCAGTTTCAGAAACAATCTGCATGCTGCACCCAGTGGCTTCCCAACAATTCTCTCCAATTCAGATCTGACTGTCAAAAACACAAACTCTGTCTGGCAGTAAGAAGGATCACCTCTCTGTCACATAAGATTTTCTGCTTCAGTACAGACATTTCATAAAACTTCAGCCAAAGTTTAGGTCTGTACTGATTATTTTTTTTTACTTTGAAATTGTCTCATTGTACTGACACATGTCACAATGTAAGTTATCACAGAAATCTGATGTAGATTATGAGATACAGTACTGGGCTTAAGTTTAGCCAAGAAAATGCGCTGTGATGCATGAAACAACCTCAAGCCACGCAGCATAATTCCTCTTCCACTACATCAGGAATACAAAGAAAAGAATTGTAAACTCTAAGAAAGTATCCTGAAATCAGTTTCAGACAAAAACCCAAACAAATAGCCCTTTGAAATTCATGTCACGTTCTGAGTGAATAGTTTCATGTCAGGAAAACAGTGAATTTCTATGTATGTAACCTGGAGCAACAGGATTTTTTTTCTTTTTTTTTTAATAATCTTAAAGGAAAGTATGAGAATACTGAAATAATTCCTCCATGATTATATACATTATGCAGAAGGTTTTATATGACAGCACTGAAAAAAATATTTAGAATATTGCTGGATTTTCACATGGCAGCATGCGAGTCTAGAAATAAAGATGCAGTAAGTACAATGAACACCAACTTTCTGAACTGTTATGCACTAACACCCCTTAGGAAATTAAGCAGGACTTATCATACATGCCTAAGAAGCAATTACAGAAGCTTCTGTTTCCTCAGTCATAAATTTCCTGCCTGCATAAAATTGCACCAGAAGTGTTGAAGCAATGTTGACATTCAGTATGTACTGGATTAAAGTGAAATTGACTTTTATGTGCAGAATAAACTATTGTAGCTTTTTTCTTTCTTTTTGGTCATGAAAAAAAAATCTTACAGTAAAACCTTTTCCTGATTAAATGTTTATCATAGGGTGTGTTCCACATGATTACTGCATGATGCTATGAATTCTTGACTCTTCGTAAGACCAAAGCAACAGTCAGAAAACGTTACTGGTAATATTGTACAATCACACAGTTTTCTAGAATCTTGTATAATAGGTGGATTTGTGCCAATTTAACTTGATCATACAGTGATTTCTACAGCTAGGCATTCTTTTCAGTCCTGGATTCAGACGCTGCACATCACCAGTACAAGAAACAGCACAATATGAAACCACGGAACGGCAGGAACCATGCCTACTTCATTCTTTGCTTCAAGTCTTCTGCCTTTCTGTCATTTGCTAGGTTTTCAGTAGTATGAGGTCTGCTCTGAAAGTAATGCCTCCTATTTTATTGTGTCAGCCCATGACATGTGAGGCAGGTGGCAGCCATGGCAGTAGAGGTTGAACCTTCCCACCAATATTCCATTGTATTTTGTTGCTGCGTGACCAGTGACAGCAGAAGGGAAGCCTGAGAGAATGTCATCTGACATGAAAGTGCCAGTGAAGCAAAGGGATGTAACTGAAAAAATGGCACTTATTGGCATTCATTGATGCTATGAACATTTATGAAGAGCAAACAGTGGATGTAAGCATAGTGAAATTTGAACTGCATGGGCAATATTCTCCTAGCAACAATGCTGTCATAGCAGCTGTGAAACAGTGGGTCAGCTGTGCTGGTGCAGATTTTTTTGAGAACTGCATACAGGCTTTTTGTTCATCACTGACCAAAAAAAAAAAAAAAAAAAAAAAAAAAAAA
>NW_024884253.1:49613761-49681186 GCF_019232065.1 Centrocercus urophasianus
AAAAAAAAAAAAAAAAAAAAAAAAAAAAAAAAGCATAGGTAATGGTGGTGATTGTGTTGAAAAATTGAATTTTGCAGTGAGAATTTGCTCTATGAAAGCATTATTTCTGAGGAAATAAATATGAGGCATTACTTTTGGAGCAACCTACGTATTTGACATGTGAAGCAGTGTAAACTCTACAGACAGCACACTTTTGCACTATCTGTGCTAATCTCTCCAGAATTTTCTGTCTCACTGGAGATTTGGATAAATGGTCATTAATAGCTTTTAAGCTCATTGTTCTACAGGAATAGCTGCTGAGATGAGGGATGTTCTGAAGAAAACCATAAGTCATTACTCTTTAAACTGTGATATCTCCATAAAGCTTAGGCCACGAAGCTGTCTCTCACTGACATCCATACAGTACTAACCATAGAACAGAAGTCCTTTTTCACATGTGTTTACATGCTAAACCACGGCAAGGATTTTTCAATCCACATGGCACCAGGCAAAGGGAAGTATCCCAAAGAGTCAGTCTTATTGCTTGGGCTAAGAAGGACAAATCCATAGAATAACAGTTACTAGAGAACAGTAGCTTTCACAGTTCCCTTTCATTTTTGAAATGAAATTGTATTAACTGGTCATTCACGAATATTTTCAGCTTATCTTGTGCTCAGCTTGCAGTATCTTACCGTGAATGAAGCTTCATATAGCTTGGTGTAGATATACCACAAAGCCAAAACACATTAAGTACCTGAACTCTCATAAAATCTGAAAATAAAATTTCAAGTAATTAACCATCTGTGCTGATTTAATCTTCAGTAAAGTCTGTAGCTCAGAACTTCAGAAATGGGTGGATATCTGAATTCCACTAAAATTCCACATTCATATTATGGGATTTAGTGGTCAGTCATACATGGATGCCAGAGAACTTTCAGAACTCATACAAACTCTATTCTATTATAATATGCTCATGTAAATTTGGTTCCCACTGAAAACACCACCACGCCACCTTGGAAGTGATTTAGCCAAACATCTAGCATTACATATTCAGTTCACACCGTAACTGCTATAATAGATGCCACAGGCTCAGACAGTGTCAAGTTCAAAATAAAAATCTCCACAATGAAGAGTCATTTAGAAGAGTTATGAAGAGTTCATTTCATAAATTCTTGTCTGTGTGTTTAATAAAAAATACCAAAACGGAAAGTCTACAGAAAACAGAATCTTCCATACAATTATTTAGCACCTTATTGCTAATGTAAGTTTTAGTTAAACTTCCATTAGTTCCAGGCAAAGGAATCAATTAGCAATGCAGTTTCATCAAAATAAAACTAATGGCAAGATATTGCTTCTAATTGTATATGTAAACTCACAAATTGTCTTTGTGCCACGTGAACTGATTCCATTTCACACGAAGTTGTGTGATTGAAATGAAAGTCTCCCAAGCTATGCAAGCTATTCGTAGAAAAATTTCAGAATATTTGTTTAATGGATTCTTTCGTCGTTTAGGAACAGGTTGAAAAAAAAAATTAGAATTTCTCATTGCCTGAAAAATCTAGTGCCAATTTCAAGACTGCATTTTTGTTTGTACTAACAAAGAAAACCCCAAATTTTCTCTTCCTGCCCCTCATGCTGATACCACACAAACACAATCTAGTAGCTTTTCAGGATACAAAAGTACGAAATCTCACTAGGTACCTACGAAAAAGTACTTGGAACTCACTCCTGTGGAAGATCAACTGCAATCCTGGATTTCAGTTTTCAGTAATTTGCTTGTACTGGATATCACTGCTTCCTAACATAACCCAAAGCCAAAGAGACACACTGATATTAATGACCACAGGATGGTCATTTGGCCAATAAATCATTCAAATACATATAAAGCAGAAGGTTATTACAATTTCAGAATGGTGGCAATGCATTTGTTTGATATGTTGGGGACAGGGAATTATCTGAATTTAGTTCCCATAATGTGAAAGAGAAGCTATCTAGGAAAGCTTTAAGTCTATTTCAGTCTATTCTCCTTCTCATTCCACATAACCATTCTGTGGATAAAACTTCCGAACTGTATACAGTTGTAAAAAATGGTTTCTAGTTATTAATTAGAGATCCAGTAGTTCTAGTATTTGATGTAAAATAAAAATAGCCAGAATTGCTGTGAATGACCATTTGGTATTCTAACAAACACTGAATCCAAAATTAAAGTCTATTAAAAATACAACAGATAGAAAATACAATTTTTATTTGTATCTCTAAGGACTAGTGTTTTAAGTAGTAAAAAAAAAAAAAAAAAAAAACAAAACCAAAAAACCGTTTTGAAAGAATAAGCATTTCAGAAGATTGAACTATAGACTTCAACAGCAAGAGATGGAACAGTCAGCAGAAAATAAAAAATGAATGTATACTATTACAAATGAGAGAAAAATAAATTGCCATGTTTTCACTTAGTATTAAGCACAGGAAAATGACACTTGGAGGAGTAGTATAGCAAGAAATATTTGCACTCATCTACTGAAAGTTTAAAATAAACATCATAGAAAACACTACTGCTGCTGGTGGAAATGTCATTTTAAAAATTGTTTAAATATAGTCCTAAGAAAAGACTATAGCTTGCTTACTCAAGAATGAGACTCTATGTGACATTGTGACCTTATTTTCCATTTCCTATCTCACAGATTCTGTATACAACCGACATTGCTTTATCAAATTGCCCGAAATCTATTCCACCAGAAGTAAAAATTTAATAATGAAATTCTATGTATTACATCATGAATACTACCACATCTCAAAATCTGATTCTGGATATGGAAATATCACTGAAACAAGACTGATCACATTGCTCTCAGTTGCTAAAGTTTACCACAGCTCACATTTGCTGTATTTATTGTTTTCCTTCTCTACTATACGAACTCTGATTTAATGTTAGTTCTAAACAGTGCAGCTGTAACTAACTAGAAATGTTTTACTAAGATAAACGAGGATTCCTAGCAGCAATTAGTGCTAAGTAATACTCAGAAGATCCTGAAAAAAAAAAAAAACTAAACAAAATAAATAAATAAATAACCCCCTCCAAACCCACATTTAGCTGAACATTTTTAAACACCTCTATCAACCCACCAGTATACATCCACTATATAGCTTACAAACATTTTTGAAGCCAGCCTGAGAGAGAAGGTGTATAGGCTCCAAAAGAGAAAATGGATGAAAAAAGAAGCTGAAGAAACCAAACATTCTGAGACCTACTTATTTTAAACACTATCAGCTCATTTTCAGTAACTCCAAGATAAGAGCACAATATTTTACAATCCATCAAAAATTCTTTCTACTTTGCTCTTAGAGATGGCCCAAATTAATCTGTTTGTAGATGTAAAAGATTATTACAGTGGTAGTGATACATAATAAAGGAATAATAAAGTGGCAATAAAAGATTATTAAGGATGGTTGTCCTTAATTTCCAAAATGAAAATTTAACTGTGTAAGATTTAAGAGGGGATAATCTGTGTTATGACCCTAATTGAAACATTTTTCAAGTGTTTCTATTACCAAAATGAAAATACTTTCAGAAGGTATAATACAGCAGTTTGAAAAGATAAACTTAAAATAGAAATTACATTTTGATTCAGAAGTTGGCATTTGAGTACACTCAGACAAACTACAGATTTGGAGATAAAGGGAGACTCTTCTCTCTCCAGTTTCTTGAACTACCAGGTATTAGATTAACTACATAATGCAACAAATTTTAAAGAAAAGAAAAACAATTTAATTTAAACATTAATTCATTAATTTCGGGCACTAAAATGATGGAATCAGCTTTAACTTCTCTGCATCAGAAAGTCTGGAGAGCAAAAAGTCACTGTAGGAACATATTAAAATCTCACAGACTTTATTACTGGATCAATTAAAAATAAAGCAAAATAATTAAAAGATGGGATTTTTTTTTTCTCCTTTCTGTGTTTACATCTTTTTCACTCCTTCCTTGTTCTTTTACCCAGCGCAGAAAGTATTACACCAAAAGTCCTGGTCTACTTTTGCACTAATTATTTCCCCTTCATATACACGAGAGCAATATATTTAAAGTTCCAGCAAAATCAAAACAAAGATTAAATGTAAAGAAAAAAATAAAAATCAAAAGTAATATAACCAAAAATGCCCCAGTGGTTTTTGCCGATGTCCCCTTAACGAGGGGTGATGAATAAATCAGAAGACAGAATTCAGAAGAGTCTTGATAAATGAAAGCATCCTGGAAAAGTATGGGTAAGCATACATATATGAAGTGCTTATATGAATAAGATAAGGAAAAATATATATATCTGTTTTGCAGAAAAGGATTTTTCCATTATAATGCATTAAAAATAAAGTGTGAGACACCGCCACTCTTGCAAATAAATAAATGAATAAGTAAACTACCATGTAGTAACATATAAACAGGAAGCATCGGTCACATACATATGGGCAATTTTATATTCAGCGTGTACTCTGTGAAATTAGTGCCTTGCTTTGGGCACCGGACTTCAAGAAGTACGTAGATCACACGGAGCAAACAGAGGTAGACCAACAAGTAAAACATAACCTATGAAGAAGGTTTAGAGGGACTGAAGTTCTACGAAAAGATGAGAATGAAAGGGGTATACACAACAGACACGACTTCAAATACTTAACAGGAACCATAAGGAGAAATGGAAATTTATCCTTCGTTTCCACAGTACATTGAAGGTGATGGATAAGACATTTTTACTAAGGGGGTAAAAAATTCTATAATGATAAGCATTAGAAGAGACTATATAATGTTGCCAGAAAGGCATACAGGGCTTAGGAACTAAACAAACAGCTGTAAAAACTGTTTCATAGCAGTTGTCCTGGTCTGGATAGGGAAACAGAAAACTCCAGTCTCCAAGTCCACACTTCTGCACTTATTGAGTGAAAAGAGTTGAATAAACATTAACAGCTAACTCTAACAGGCAGAGATCATAACATTGTGCAGATGCTATGGGCACGATGCTGTCATTTCTCCAGCTGTGGCTTAGCACACTGCTGTAGTCAATTTTGCAGAGCATTATTCATATAGCTAGGGAACAGGAAATATAGTAAGGCTGTTGTCACCAAATAACTACAAGCTAAAATGCTACCAAACACTTTCTGAAGTGGGTGTTTTGTCTTTTCCACACCTTCACAGTACCACATACCCTCCGGTGCCACTTAACAATAACTTATGCTATCAACTGATCTAACAAGGAGCTTGGCATTTTCTGTCTCTTTCTTCCACAACAGTCCTTATATCTCCTCTGCCCCTTGGAGATCCAGTACCACGTTCCCTTCTTCATTGGCTTCATCCGAAGCTGACCGACTATAGCCATACCGCTAAACAAAATGGTGCCAGTTCACTCTGCAAACATATTCAGGCACCGAAATTCAACTGATTTTTTGGATGACTGGACTGTTAAAACAATCTCTAGAACAATTTCTGTCAGCCAGTTTTTCTCTCAAACAAGTCAGTCACTGTTTGGGAGTTTACATGTGACAAGTACCACTCCTAGCACAATAGGATGTAGGTCATTTCATGCCAACTGGTCTCAGTGCTAGAGAGCAGCCCATGGCACCTTCAGTTTACTACTACATCCATACTCATTGTTCTGTGAGGTTGCTCCCACTTAAATGTTCTGGTGCCGCTACTGCAGGAGAGGCTGGCAGAAATATTTAAAGCAGGAAGGAAATTCCTGCTGTACAGGAATTGTACTGCTTGAAATAGCAAGGAAGTAATTATTATAGCATCTAGAAGAAAAGCTGTTGAATTTAGCAATATTAATCGCAGATAGAAATAGAAATGTCCTCTCCTTCCTTCCTGCAGGAGTGAACTTTTGAGAATAAAGTAATCCTTTAAATTGCATTCCATTGTAGAACCCAGTTCCCACTACAGGACAAAGAAAAAGTGATGTGGTTGCATCTCCATCTTGGATGATTAGGAACTCTCTACCCATACAAACATCTTCTAACACTGATACAGTTACTATAATTTAGGTAGAAAGAATATATTTTTGCCATTAGATGGTCAGACGTGGGAAATCAACTCATCTGGTTCACTCTATCAATACTACGCATTTCTGAAAAAAAAAAAATATACTTTTTGACTCTGAATCTCTGATGTGAACTGACAAAGCCCGTAACCTTCCTGTTAAGAATGATGTAACACAGTTATGCCTTTTACTTCAAGAAATGGTTTCAGCTAAAAGCAAAATTGTAATGCACACTCCAAGTTTCCTTACGATTTTGTTGCTTTAAGTCAAATACTTTACTTCACATAACGTTTCTTGTGTTTAACTGTAGCATAACTGTTTACCCAAGTGGCAGCAGCCTACTCTGAGATAAATTAAATTGACGTTTATCAAGGGCAAGTTGACAGTTTCAAATGTTAATCATAAGCACTGCAAGACAAGTACAAATAGCTTCTACCTGGAGGTTACATATCCAAATCAGTGGATAGATATTGTAATTAATTTCTACACAATAAAGTACCTTCGGCTTCTGAATTATTGAAGAACATTTCCTGAGAGAGGAAGATGTAAAATGCCATGCAATATATTTATAAGTAGAGTTTACGTATAAATAAAATCTGAAAGCCCTTCTGCCCGTATGACACAGGCAAGAAAAAGGAAATACTGTTTAAAAACAAATCTCGAGGTCAAGATTTAACTTTTAATTAAACAAACCGCTCAACAGAGTTCCATCCAACGGAAGCATAATATATGGGCAGAGGGTTTTTAAATTACTATTTCTCACTTTATTTTAGTACAGTGAATTATTAAGTACGAAGATAACGGTTCAGCTACCTCAGGTTCTGAGAGAATTTCGAGAAAGCCTAAAAGTAATAATTGCTAAACCAAAAGAGAACATTCATCTAGTGGGAACAACAGTTAACACACTTAATTTCTTAAACCACTCTAGAATTTTTGCCCTAGTCACAGAAATTATTAAGTAAACAAGAAAGATGAAGAAAATTTCATAAAAGCACGATGGTAAGTGTCTTCCCATGAGCCTTCCTTCACCCTTCAAACCACTGAAGCATCTGCACACTTAAAATGCTAATAAAAGCTAAAAGGTTTTACTTACAGTTAAAACCAGGTTCAATAGTTCTTCCAGCTTCAAGACTGTTTATTGTAATCTGAAAGATGATGTGCAGCAGCAGAAATGATAGACTGGTGAAACACAGAGATTTTAATAATCGTCCTGTATGCCCTAGAAGACAAAATACACATATAGATATATATGTAGTTACAGATGTAGTTGATGAATTTCTAAGCAATGCTTAAAGGTTTTCAGTAATTTAAAAAAAAAAAAAAAAATTCTGACCAAGGACATTCTGCAAGTTATTTCTACCTTACTCTTGACTGACCCTCAATGGACAGCACCATAGCTAAAAGCAAAGTTACATAAATGCATCTTCGAGTATTCTTTAACTACAAAACCCACTGATTGTTGTTTTTGATATTTCCTTCAACTCATCCATTAAAATAAAAAAAATTATTTAGTCTTCAAGTAGCAATTTTTAACACTACAAATAATATCATTATGCTCCATGTTACCTGATACAAAATATGTACAATAGTTCCAATATTGAGAAAAATCAAAGGCTATTAATCTAATTACAATTTCCAAAACAAATGATGTAGAAGAAGGAATAACAACTCGGGAACCTCAGTTTAGCTCAAAAATAGAGACAAACTTCCAAATGGATGCTTTGCTTTGTATAGACTGCTCTCTTTCTCTTCTTGTAGTAGATTTTTTTTGAAAATTATTTGCAGTACACACTGAAGAATGTTGTGCCAAATACACTTGGGTTTAGCTCCTCTATGATTTACCGGATATCTATAGCCAAAAGCCAATATCAAGTGCTTGATGGAGACTTTGAAAATGCCTTATAAATCCTCTAGGAAACACTCAGCTTAATCACGGGCAGCCAAATTTTCAAGGGATGAATAAATAAAGTAAACCATTAGTATTTCAGAAAATATGCAACATTAACAATAAGCTGTATTGCTGATAAAAGACAACATTACATATCACCCCACTTGACCTACCTACAACAAAATTCTATTTCTAAAGTACTTTATACCTAGATTTTGTACCACCTACATCATGCATTTAAAGGTCATTTTACAAATTTACAGATTGAAAAACTAAACTGCTCCAATTCTTATATGGCTTTATAAATGAAACCAAGGCAATGGGGGGCAGAACCAGCAGATTATACTTGGGAAATGTTCACCTTACATGCATCCTGTTTCCTTTATACTTACTCTGAGTGAGCCTATGGCTAGCAACTTCTAGAAAGAAAGCGATGACTAAGACTGACCTATGCTTTAGTTCAGACTGGATCATTGAGCTGATAATTTCAACAGCTGCATGACAGGGAGTCAACTGTGTCATACTGTATTTTTTTATTTGCTTCTAGTTTCTCACTGCTCTTGTCTGTTAGTAATAGGCAATAAATTACTTTAATCTCTCTATGCTGAGTCTGTTTTGCCCATGATGTTAATTGGTGAGTGAACTCCTTGCCCTCATCTCAGCAACTGAGCCCCTATTTCTATCCTTCCCTGTTCCTTTGAGCTGGGCACTGAGAGAGCAGCATAGCCATCAGGATGAGACATTTCAGGCATATGATCAGTGGCCCAAACCATAGCTTAAATGTAAAGAATCAGATAAATATGGTTTTGTAGATTTAGAAAAAGTTATAACTCATTCCATCAGACTCAAGCTTTTGTTATATGTTTGCTATCTCGACAGTGCAAATTTTTATTACCAAATGCCTGTGATGATCTTCCTTTAAAAAAAATAATGAGTTTAAATAATTCAAACAAAGTGGAAACGGCAAGCTTAAGTATGAAATTCTGAAATCTGAAAAGGAAGTTATATTTACTAACTACACGCTTTGCGTGAGTTATTCACTCATTTCCAGTGATTGGTCAGACAACAGAGTTCCCAGGTACGAGACAATCCAGGCTGCAGAGCATTACAGAATAGAGTAAAGTTTAAGTTCTTTATGTCAGAGATCATTTTTTGTTCTATGTGTACAGAAGTTGTCCACCTGGATTAGGACAAGAATTTCCAAAGAGTATGAATGCATAAGTAGCAAAATATCTCATGTATTCGAAGTCTTGAAGAGTGAATATACGACAATCTACATATTATTACATCAGTTTTTAAGTGTGCTGTCATATGTAATGAAATACAATGACTGGCAACTCTCAGTATTCAGTTGTTCTTCCTGTATTACCAGATCCCAGGCTGCATACTCTTACATGTACATTATATTTATATATATATAATTTTTTTATTTTCAAGCTGACGATAAACTATTTGACAACACTGACTATATGTACCCAGCATTTCTCTTCAAACACACTTGTAGATTGAACAAAGCATTTAACAACGAACTTTGTGATTGTCCTGCTTTTAGGAACCGTGAAAAATGTTGAAAAAAGCATTCCTTGAAATGCTGAAATGTCAGGAAAACGTCTGCACAAAGTCAAGGAATATTTTTAAAGGATAATTAACACTTCTGATAACAAATGAAGACTCAGCTTGATAGTAAATATGGCAGAGGAAATACACTGCTGGAAGGATGCTAGGCATGTTCAGTACACACTATAACATTCCTCGAGGGCTGTTCTCTTCATGACCATCAGTGGGACAGGACCACCATAAGACCATACCAAGCAGCAGCCCTTTGCATTCCCTGTCACATTCAGCTGTGACAGCAGAAAACAGAAGTTTCTGGAGAATAAGAAATACTATGCCACTTTTAGAGAGACATCAACAACTTGGGAGAAATCAGAGTGCTAAAAAAATCAGTGAATTATTGGATATGTAATTTATGCCAAGGATGAAGTGACAGATTTGGACAAAGGATGAGTTTCAATTTATAGTGGGTTTTGGATAAACCCATTAGTCTGTATTTTTTACTTCCATATTCTTTCATTCTACTGAAAACTCAGTTCTGAACTACACAAAGGAAAAAAAAATTACTGTATATGTATAGGACTGTGTGGAAAGGAAAGAGGAAAAAAAAATCTCAGTTTACACTGGAAATCAAAATGCTACTCTGATTGCTTCCCTTTTGTTTTAGATGTATAGACTCATATATGTTCATAAAGACTTATAGGAAGAACATTCTCACAAAACACCTGTATTTGTAGCTTTAAAATTGGGTTATGATTTTACTCACACTGGTATGGCTCCACCTGCTCCAACCAGGGTGAATGAGCAGAGTATGCCCCAGAACTTGTCTGAATGATTAAAAAAATGAATGTGCTTTCAGGTGTAGTGTGCTGTTCCTCCTGGTACCCTGTAGGACCTATACCTCACTTCAGAAATATCCTCCAGTGCACTTCAGAAACACAAGAAACATGCTTCCAGACTCTCAGTCCTTCCAAAAGTCTCTTCTGTCTTCCAGTCAGCCCAGCAAGAAGGTGGTCAGGATGCAAAGGCCTTATTGACCTTCTTCTAGCTAGCCTGACTGCAACATTAAACAGGATTCAAGAAGGCCAAAAGCTTTTCAAACGTAGCAGAGGAATCCATTTTTTATTTTCGAAAAGTAATGCAGCCAAGAGCTGGATTAGTGATGGCATGTGCCCTCAGCCACAGGCATGCAACCTTAGTACAACTAACTGTTTGAATGTGCCCAACTGGGACTGCTGCTGTCAACAAACACATGCATTTCTTCTCTGCTTGCATCACGATTGTTTGAAAAGATGGAGCCTCCACCATGTATCCAGTGTGGAAAAATAGAATGATAATGTTTAGATAGGAAGTCCTGTGATCTTTTTCTGCTACTCCTTTTGTCTAAAATAACAAAGTATGACAGAATTATTACTGCTTAATATGTTGAATTTCCTAAGAACTTATTCCAAAAGGGTGTGCTAAAAAGGACATGGAAAACTGATCAATTGTCACTGAGAACCACTTAAGAATCAAATATATTAGCTTTTACTACAGAATCTGACCAGGAGTCTCATGCTGTTGTGAAGAGCCTATCATAGTGGAAAGCTCTTCATTTGTTTGCAAAGTGCACTTTCATTCTACAAAGCTTTTTGTTTCTCTCATCCATTAGGTGGGGCACCACAAAAAAACTGCGTGCATCTCTATCCTGACTTTTTTTGCAAGTACTACTATGCACCTATATGCAGAAAGTGATAAGTTCAAAGGGAAAGTATGTACTTTCCCTGCACTAAGCTTGTGGTTTAACTATAACCTTAGTGTCAAACTTTCTCAAGTCAGTTGGGTTTTACATTGCACCCTGAACTGCTGCTACACTCTCAATTCTGCTTCAACAGTTTTGCTTGGACATTTTTTTTAACAAAACACTTTTTATGCCGCTCACAGCAGATGAAATACCAAAGTACAAGTCATTTTTCACATGATCTTTGATAGCACACAGTGAGTGATAAATATTAATGGACACTTATCTTCTGAACTACTGACATTTCAGTTAATAAAGATACTCTATTACAGACACTCAGGATTCATCTTTTCTTTCATAAACCCTTTCATCAGTAAATGATAAACATAAAACTAAGCATCTCTCAACCACAGTTTTGGCTGCAGAAAATTTGTTCTGTGGCACGGACAGGGTCAGTCCCACAGAATTTGTTTCAGCTTGTAATTTGAAAACTTCTTGATTTTCTGTCAGGAGCCATAGAACCACCTCAGAGCTAAATGAAATCAGAGTCTAGAAACTCTAATCTCTCTAATCACCTACTCCATGGCTCCAAGTATGAGTCTATCAACACCATCTACGGTATGATCAGGGGCAATTGGGAGTGGAAAGATAATACAATTTCTGTCCCATGGACAAACCTGAAAGGTTGGGGGTAACATGATCCACAGGAACAAAAAATCAAAATATCATAATTTCTCAAGTAAAACAAATTCAGTGTTTGATCAACTATTTTTTTTTAAAAAAAAAAATCATCAAGATACATCAAGATACCATGACTTACTTACTGAGATAAATGAATGCTAAGAGTCCTGATTTGAGGCTTGTGCAATGTCTCAGAAGTGATAAAAACTTACAGTTAGTTCCATCTAATCTTCAGAAAAATGTCATCACCCAGATCCTCATGAACATCTGCCACTTTAGCCACAAGTGTCAAATGTCAAATTCACAAATTTAAGCATACACTGATGAAAGTTTAAAAGCAATAAAAAAAAGTGGTGACATACCTATCTTTCATTTGTCAGGAAAAGCTGTGCATTTCCATACACTCAGTCAGGTACACTGGAGAACATAAGCCAGACCCCTCTCCTGTATTCATAAGGGCTATTGTGCACTAACTGACACTCTAGACAGCAGGACTGATGACCAGGAAAGGCAAAGAAAGAGCTCAAATGCAAGCTATAGATACAGCTGAGATTTTCAGAGTTGACTACTCGGTTAAACTTGCAGGATACAGAGCAGATTAACCCGGATCGAGAATGCATTTAAGCATGTACTTATCTTCAATCATATAAGCTGGGAGTAAAGGGCTCTCATTGCTGCATAAAAGGTTCATAAAATAGGTTTGCTTGACTGCTTTACTGCTAGAATATTGACAATTTATGTGGCTATGCCTTAGAGCACACAGCTGGCAAGTCAGAGAAATGAAGCTGTTTTAGATATCCACTGTTCAAATCAGTGCTCTACAGAAGCTAATTTTCCCCGTTTCCTTACAACTACAACACGTACTTATGTCTGTGTGGAGAAGGTAAGCATAGCCTCACTGCTTTCAGTTCTTCTCACCCCCATGCACTTTTGGAGGTACACAGAGACAGTGCTTCACAGTTTCAGATTCTCTTAAAACTATGCTATGTTTTTGCCATTATCAGTTACGTTATTATGCCATCTTCCCTAGACATAAAGTATTCATAGTATTCCTACATACATAGCACAGCTATGCTTCAGGGGACAGCACAATGATACTCAGCCCTACAGAAGGACTTGTGTATTGATGGTTGGGTTGTAACAGGTCTTCATGAATCCAGCATTCAGAGATGTTGTAATGTTTGACAGAAAAATATCCATGGATGCTTTCCTCACTTCAAAAGGCTGCTCAATAACCTGTAATTGCTATATTTTAAGTAGATAAAGGAACAAAAATTGTGTTAATACCACCGCTGTAAAGTTTTGGCCTTTTGATTGCTGAAACACAATGGGGCAAATGTATGGAGACAGAAGAAAGGAAGGCAATTGCTTGGAATAACTATACTAAGAATAAAATATTATAATATGACAATGACATGCCTTGTACGCAGTACCATTTGCAATTATAAGTCACTGATCACCAAGTAAAGCAACTGCATATTGGCTCCTCTTCACTAAATCTCAGACATTCTTTGTAAATAGAGAAGGTGGTGTCATTCTTTCACTGCACAGCAAGCATAATCAGTACGTCTAGATTTAGCTTAATAAAACAAATATATATATATATTTTTTTTTTCCAATGAGTATCTTACATTTCAGCATCACGTAGCAAAGAGTTTGGTCTTACTAGAGCCTTAAACAGTGGGCAGACATCACCACAAGAAAACAAAACCATTTGGTTCACTCACTGTATTCCCAGTAGGAAAACAAAAAAAGAGAGCAATTAACTAACGCCACAATCCATTTCGTACCTATCCAGGTCCAAAACTTAAAATGTGTACCCACAAGCAGCTGCTCAAGATTTCATGCCATTATTTTTAGCTGTTTTTAAAAATACCTGCTCAAGTAGCCACAGTGAAACGTTGACCAGAGGAGTACAAGATTTCAGACTCAGAATTTCAAGCAAGTTTCCCAACATATCAAATTTTATCCACGCTTTTCTGAATGTGCCCATTAAGCTCAGTATTGCAATCCACAGCTCTGTCTAATGTAATAGAAAACTTTTCTAATAATCTTTTAAAAATCAGGATTACTGTGTCCAAAGTAAAATTTGTACTATAATATGTTCCTTTGCATTTAAAATGACTCTATTAGATTATCATAAAAACACAGCAATTTGTAACAGTTTATCACAAAATATGTAACTATCTAAAAATTCTACATTGCTTTTTAAAGTAAAACAAAGACAACCAGTTCTGATTTTCTGCATGTAAAAAGCTGATTCCTTTAAGATTCTTGTATATCCTCACGTATTTCCTTCCATTTTTCTCTTTTAGTAACTACAGAGCTCTAGGAAGGACAAAAAAGTCAGTTTAGAAATGGTCACTGACATTTGCATGAATGCCAAACAGACATGGGTAAACACAATAAAAAATGCTGTGTAATTAAAAAAATAAAGATTATGAAGATGATTTAGAATTTAAAATATAAAAAGTGTTGCATGAGATAATAAATGCCTACTTACTCCAGCTTCTTGCAGTATTTCCTGTTTTTCCTAGAAGTTTTCATGCCCAAAATACTTCTAGAACTGAGCTGTATCCTCTGAATCAATACACAATACCATCGTTCAAGCTGGTTATAATCTCTGACCAGCAAGTTTACACAGGCAATTTACCCATTTTGTTAACAAAATATTTGTCAGAAAAGACTCAGAACTTAACCATTCATTTTTTTCCAGATGATCCTCATATGTTTTCAAAGCAAACAATGGCTACTTGATGTCTGCTTCCCAATTTGACAAGTGACGGTACCAAGTTAAACACAGGAAATAAATATCATCTCAGATACTAGTGCATATGAACACTGAGCAATTTTAAGGCAGAGCTGTTCTTCTACAGGAGTATTTTAGGTTTTAAAACACAGTTCCAGCTGCTTCCCATGAGGAACCTGAATCTCCAGGTTTGGTAATGCAGACAATATTTATTTTGAATTCAAATTAAGTCATTACTATCTGTCAGATGCAGTGCTTACAATGTACTTATATATATATATATATAAAATGGTCATAAGAAACAGGTAACTCTAACTGGAATTCAGTTCCTCTAGCAACAAAGAGTCCAAACAACTCCAAAGTAATGGGTAATAACAGCAGGACATTTGCTACAGTTACAGTTAAATACAGTATGAAAAAAATCAGTACTTACTGAGAGGTAAATAACTCTTCTTCTATTAAATGCCTAACCACGTGTTAATAAGCAGCAAACAATTTGATGCAAACCACAGTGAGAAGGGAAGGCTAGAAGGTTGTGTAAATAAGTCTAATATAGCTACTAAATCCTAACAGATGATGTCGTCACAAAGTACTAAGTGCTGAACTCAGTGGAAGCTGTGCTACAAATTTCTACTCTTTGCAAAACTCCCAAGAGGCTCAAGATGTTCTCTTGGCTCAGTCAGAAGTCTTGCATATGGTCTACCATCTTTCTTAAGAATTTGCATTAGTTAATTTCTAGAATAAAACAATACAGCTTCTAATTCAATAAAGGGCCCACAAGTTAAAATATATTGATCTTTCAATTTCTCTGCAAAAACTTCTCAGGAAATTAGATTGTGAATTCTATATAATTCTGTGGAATAGTGGATTGGAAAAAATTGAAGAACTGCAAACTAGTATATCTGACTTGAACACTTGGGAAATTGATGAAAACTTGAACATAGATTAGACTGAAAGGATTAGGCACTGAAGAGGAGTCCAGGTAACTAGAAGACTGTAATGCCTAGAAGATCTTAGAAATCTTTGAAGAAACCAAAGGACATGTAGAGAATGATATTTTAGATGAAATAGTAAAGTTGGTTTTCAATAAGCTTCTGAGCTTTATTTCTGAAGAACAAATTTCTATCAATGGCTCTTAAGAGGAAATGAATCACCATGGGAACAGAAGTGATGTCATCTTGGGACATACCAGCTCTTGCTGATTATTTGCCATCCAGCTCAGTTGCAATAGGTTCAGAACAGAAGTATTTTTTTTTTCCTTATTAATGACAGAATTATTCCTCTCTGTTACATTCTGTCTAATAATCATATTATATGTGGAATGGAATGAATCTAAAATATTATGATCTTTAAGGTTCCTTCCAACCTTATTTTATGGTTCACTCAATAAATACATACAAAATCTGAGGATTGAGGAAGTCTTCTACGATTGCAGAAACATCTGATTTTTCAGGAGAGGAAATCCCAATATCTCTTAATACTGCAGAAAAGGCTTAGACTAAGGATGAGTAGAACTCAGTGAAATGCTGAAATCCTAAATGCTACTCATGAATTCATGTTAATTATCGATTCTAATATCTTAAATTGCCTCTACGAACAAAAAGAATGGTTGATGGAAGGTATACAAGTAAGAAAAGGCTAAGAGTTGCATTCTAGTACACAAATTAAGGATGAAAAAAAGTACTGATTGTTTTTGAATTTCCATCTTAAATTGAAGGCTTTAAAAAGAGATTTGAATTTAATAAGTCCAAGACCAGCCACCAGATCAAAAAAAAAAAAAGAAAAAAAAAGAGAGAGAGAGAAAGAGAAAAAAATTTTTAGAATTATTTTTAAGCAGTTGGAAGAAATTCAACTACTGATTAAACCAAAACTCATGAATAGGAAGCTATAAAGAGCAAGATGACAAACAAAAAACCCTTTGGAATTGATTATTATTCTGTAATCTTCGTCATCCTACAGTCCACTGTCAAAATATTAGAAACTGTGAATAAAAAAGAAGCTATGAATGTCTTTATCTAAGTTAGTACAGACCAAAAGTCCATTCAAAGTAATCAGAAGCGGCCACAAGCAAATGTCCAGGGAAGCATACCAGAAGTTTAACACTCCCTCCAAGCCCTAACCATTTCCAGATTTGTTGAACCAGATCCGTTTGGTAAATTTCTGCTTCATGAGCTTCTTTCGCCTCACTCTGAGCTATGCAGATTTTCAGCACATACAACGTTCTTCAGCTGGGATTACCATAGACCAGTTGCTCACTGAGTTTCTGAAGCATTTTCCTATTTACTTAATGCCATGTTTCCTAGTTCTCATACCATGAGAAAAAGTGAAGTGTTCCTCTCTACCCACCCTTTTCATCCGAGGCATTACTTTGTACCTTTCAATTTTTCATTTTGCATCTTTCCCCAGCTAGAGTCTCAGTTTACTCAGCCATTCTTCATACACTGTTGCATATACTTCAGTTATCCCCATCAACCCAACTATGAACTCTTTTCCAGTTATATTACATCCCCTTTAGAGTAAGGTATCACAACTACAAAAGACAAGTATATCATGGCTTTATACACCATAATAACATTCTTCTGTTTCATCATGCATTTTGCTCCTTTACATTCAAAATTCAGCTTCTGCTGAGACACTAAACTGATGCTTCCATGAATGTATATGTCACAGGCCTTGGATTACATTCTTAAGTGGCAATGTGAGCTCAGAGGTCATTGGTTTACGTGAGAAGGCATTCTTAATTCTCATTATTATTATTTATTATTATTATTAACTTTATATATTCTGTCCCACAAGAACACAAGTGGAATAAAGGAAACTGGTGGATTCACTAACTGGAGATTTCTTCTCTTTCTTCCTTTTTTTGTTTTACCTCAGAGGTGCAGCTGTACGCATGGAAGAAATAACATGTGCTTTAAAATTTTTATATTTCATTAGACATTCAGCAGACCTGCACTTCTTGAAATACTCTTCGAAGTTCTCTTGTCACATCAGAGACTTTTGAAGACTGTAAGTTTTATCTGCTTGCTTCTGTATAAATCGCTTCTCACAAAACACAAAACATCTAATGTCTGGAACCTACAGTAAGGAAGACTGCTTAATGTTGAATCAAGCATTTATCACAGACCAACTTATTTCATACACAAATTAAAAACTAGCTATCTGAAGGAAGGTATTTGCAGCCTCCAGAGGTAAATACTTGTGTTCTCTCTTTCCCTGTAGGATTTTACTGAAGTTTTTCAAGATACACACATTTCTCCATTAAGAATAACCAAGCACTCATGGCAAGACATTGGCTTAGTAATGTTTGTGTCCATCTAGATCTAGCATTTCTGGCATTTTGTCCTATGGGATAGACATAAGAGGATCAGTAGTTCCATTCTTCCACATATGGCAAAACTGTGGGGATCCTGCAGCCAAGCATAGTAAAACTGCTTCAACACTTGAAACTGAATTTGGCATCTACATTCTGCACACATGTAGTACAATTGTTGTCCAAGCAGTGTCTCAGAATCCAAGAGGCCTCTAGGGCAGAATGTGAGACATCACTGGGATTTCTCACACATGTGCCTTTCTGCTAGAAGGATTTGGAATCATCCCCTACATAATAGCGGGGCCGGTGAGAACAACCTCCTCAAATCTTGCAAGAAGCGCTAGGACTGCAGTATTTGCATTTCCTCTTTTAGATGCCTTTCAGAACAGGTTGTCTCTTGAGCAGTTTTAAATACTTTTTCTTATGATAGGAGATCTAGGTTTGGAACAAAGAAGCAGTTGACTAGATGACCTTTCAAGGTCCATTCCAACTAAAACAATTCTATGATACTTACAGAAAATAATAACGTGGAAATAGTCTATAAGATGATGCACTGTAATATATGAATTATCATGTTTCATAGGGTACGGTTTAAGCATTCTGCAAAATAAGATGTTTTCACGGTCTGAATTTTTTCAGTGATTACTGATGCTTCCTTTTCAGAAGAAAAACTAATGGGAATGCTGAGTAACAAAGTGTGGAAACTATGGAAGATATGAGGGATAATGATATTCCTGTGCTCTTCACAATTAATGAAAGCGATGACTCAGTTCTTTACCATGAAGTGTGTGCTACAAGCTTTCATGTGGAGAAAGGGGTAGAAAAGTTACCTCTATCATTCTCAGAGACTGTGCAGGAAGAAGAAAATAATTTACTTTTGAAGACTGCTTTGGTATTTTTCATAACGCAGAAGATTGGACAACAATCAAGGACAATCAAACATTGCAGAATATTAACCCTAAACAAAAGAACTGCCCAAAAGAGAAGTATGATTCTACAACTCTATGATTCTACCCCACTATCCTGTGCTTTGTGCCTTTTTGTTGAATGACCAAGAATAATAGTAAGGTCCAAGTACTCTCTTCAAAAGTCACTGCAAGTCAGGGCAACTTGAGTTTGGATGCAAAGAACATGGTATTTTCCTGTCTTGCAAGGCTAGGAAGATAAGCAGTTGAAAAATTCATTTGTATCTGTTAAACCCAGAGATTCAAGTGTGGAAGACTTCTACATGACTGTATGTTCATATGGCTATACGACTGCTGAATGAAATGCAGTGCCTAATCTGCAGTAATCATATCTTGACTAGTGCTATGACTGTTCTGTAGAACGATAATAAAAAATTGCCTGTAATACAAGACTTTTATGATTAGGAGTGAATGACAAATATATTCTAATATGAAAGAAATTGAAATATACCACATGTCCCCTTGCATATAGATCTGTCTATACCTTTGGATAACCTCAAAATCACTGCTATGAAACAGATGCAAAGTTTGGTTTTGAAATTGTAATGGAGACAAAAATTGACTTATTTTAGTTTATCACTGTGCTTGTGCACACATATACATGAACATACAAGAGCTATGCTAGCTACATAAAACTATCCTTGCAGTGTAATTAATAGTCTCACTCAGTGAGAGGGAAGCAACAGTATGGAAAATACATTCTTTTAATCTAGATTCAGCCTTGTAAAAAAAACACCTGTGCTTCAATAATTACAGAAAACAGATGCTGGGAAAGCAAAAATTCTGCTTTGTAAAACATTACAACAAAACCACAACTGAATATAAATATAATCTAGCTAAGTGCCGTATTAACATTCATAACATAAAATAAGACTAAATTTAAGTTGTTTTTTAAAATAATTTAATGTTTTCTATTTTTTCATACAATATTTTGCTACTAGTCTGGAATATTAAAATAGAGTTACATAACTTAGGAAGAAGCAATTCAGATTCCAACATAGTGTGCTAATGAGTGTGTAATAGAATGAAATGTCCAAAAAAACATACTTCTGAGAATTTCATAGGACTATAGTTAAAATCTTTTTGAAATGTAATAAAGTGCGATAATAAAGGAGAAACGTGTATGTGATATTATGTTCCAAAACCCCAACTAAAACACTGGGGTCCACTGCTTAAACAAAAATAAGCCATATTTCTTACAAATGCATACTCCTGGCATAAATCACATCTGTATCAGTGTAGTGTCAGTAGCCTAAGCTATTTTCCAGTCAGATAACTTCAGACTTTTTCTTATTCTACAACATACTAAAAATATTTCAAATGAAGCAGCGTTAAACAAAGCTCACAAAAGTCGAAGTCTAAATCTATTTTTGATTGCCAATGTTTAATAATTCAGGGTGAAATTCAAATTGCTAAAATAACTTTCACAACACTTGGATGGAGGAATGAAATGCCACTGTTCAGTTCAGGAAATCAAAACTATAATTATTTAGTTTGAACCTACTAAAACTTAGATATTTTATTTCTTCCTTATTTTTTTCTACATAGCAAAGTGAAGAATTTCCACTTCTGCAAATACCAACATTTCCCCATGAAAAAAAAATAAGATTGATTTTGTTGCAGCACATACTCCCTTCTAAAAAGAACATGCAAATTTATAACAGTGCACTGGGAATTTTTCAGAGATGTTATGAAATCACGGAAAGAAGATGTTGAAGAAAGAACAGCAGGAACAGGCAGCATTAGCAAATGTCCTCTGAGGTGTTAGTGACACTTAAAGGCAGCACCAAATTGACTATTTTCATAGAAGTGTAAGGTTGCTGTAATAGATGACGGCAAGAGTTTCTACAAGGAGTTTAGGGCCACTTGCTGAGGATAACCTCTGGAGCACATTTAGGGCTTTTTGCCACATGTAAGTAATGCAGACTTACAAACCTATGCTAATATAACCATGTTTGTGTTTATATAACTCCACGGCAACATTTGATCTCTCTACATAATAGATAGCTCTCTCTGTAATGTATATCTGAGAACACTTTTGCAGGCGCAGTGACATTAACACCACTCCAAATTCACACTGTCTCACACCTAAAAGCTGGGGTATTACAGAATAAATAAAATCAACTCCATTGCAAACACATTACATGGGCCACTGCTGCAGGGGTCAGGAATGGAGATGGGCCGCCCTACATTGCCCAGCTCTGGGGCAGACAAGTCACATCAGCCTGCTTTTCTCCTTCACCTTGCAAGGGGCACACACACACCCTCCCGAATGCTGAGATCTGCTCTGCTGCCAACACAAGCTAAGCTTCCAGCAAAGCAGTGCAGATATTTTACTCCCCCACCCTCTGCTGACACCCAACACAAATAGTAGGAGCACAACAGCCTGCCATGACAGTAGTTGAACAGCTATTTGGGTTTCTGCACTGCTCAGAGGCAAGGAAAAGAAGTATTCTCCTTTATTATTATACCACGTTTCCCTGTATATGTCAACTGTTTCTTAGTTACAGAAAACTGAACTCTTTCCAGACAAGTGTAATGAATCTTCAGAAAAGGAGTAACTTTTATTTATTTTTTAAAGTGCTTTAAAGAAACTCCCAAAAGGAATTAACATTTTTATTTACAGCCTTGTCTGGTCAGATGTGAACACATTTCTATGCAGCCACCTCATGGTAGTGTATCCGAGCCATCTTGTAATGAAGTTATTGTGAACATATCAGTGAGACGTGATCCCACATATTTAAGTCATTACAGAGAACTTTGGCATGGATCAAAGTACATTAGTTACTTTAATTACAGCTGAGTCAATCTCCATTAGGTATGATTAACATTTGGCCTAACTTTTCTCTGTCTTGAAGCTAAAGGAGCCTCCTTTAAAGTTCAAGATTAAATTCATGTTTTTGAGGTTTACATCATTATTTCAGCTCTGACTCAACATTCCCATTACCATTATCTCTTGTTTAGGTGAAATAAAAGGAATAGAACAGGACATAAAATCAATGCGCCCAACATTTTTTCATTAGACCAATAGAATGCCTAATTAATAACATATAGAGCATAACAACAGATTGAGATACATGGCAAAAAGCTCCTATTTGCATTGTACTGAAGATGACATTTTTAAACATGTACAAGTCTCTACAGAGACCTTCCAGAGAATACTGACCGGAACTGATAGGTGGAGACTGAAAAGAACTGGGAGAATTGCACTGATGATACCAATCTTGTTTAGTCTTCCAAAATATTTTTATGAGTGTTTTGTTGATCACATTAACTAGCTAGAAAGCTGTCAGTTCACTTTCTTCCACTGTTGCTGACAGTAAGGGAGTGACATGAAATCAAATGCAAAAAGTAATCTCATCACTTTAGAGACAAACAGTCTCATAGTCATGGAGGATGCCTAATATCTGAAGGACAGCCCTGCACAGCACCCCATCTGCTGCCAGTTCTTGGCATCTTCAGTGAAATTTCAGAGCATTCACCCCTCTAGTGGCACCATTCTCACAATGAATGGCAACTCACCCTCATTTTCCTCCTTTGCTTATGGGGATTTGAACCCTATTGCCCACTGCATCACTGACAGAGGGGCCTGCCTGAAACTGCCAAGACCCCAAGGTTTGCTCAGCACTGAGCAACACAGTGAGCAAGAATGCAACAGGTATTACCTGATGATGATGAGATGAACTGCACAGACATTGATTCCAGCTCTCCTCACTTCTCTATGCCATAACCACTAACATATCCCCTGGTTCCCACTGACCTACCACATTTTGTCTCCTAGGAAGCATGGACTAAGGGACATGAATGTATGCCTTGCAATGGCTTTCATGCCAGACAACTCAGCCTTTCCAAGCCAATCCACGGAATGTCCCTGGAGGTAGCTCATATATCACAAATTTGAGATACTTGAGTTTAGCTGATAACTGGGCAGAGATTTTGAGGAGCCAGTGTTTTGGGACATGCTTTATTTGGACATCTCATATAGAGCTTAGGTGGCTCTAAATATCTGTTTCTGCAATTCCACCTTCTGGCCTCAAATGCCTTCAGATACACACTGTTCCATCAGCAACCAGGCAGATAAACCACGTAATTTTTTCCTACATCTACACTTATCTGTGAGTAGAGCTCTGATGCACAAGCCCTTCCACGAGTTAGTAAGTCCTGTGGTAGCTTGAAAATTTCTATGTCTGGACAAAAAGGTGGCAAGGACAACATTACTCCATAGTTTGAAAAACATTCAGTAACAGTTATCTACTGCCTCTCCTTCAATCTTCTCAATCCCTTTGATACATATTTCTTAAGGACTTGAAAAGGCCAGTCAGTGAATAAAGGAAGCTCTGTATGATTAATATAATGATTCAAAAGAACCTCTAGGTAAATACTCAGTGACAAGCCAATATATCAAATTCTGAAAATGAAAAGCATCTGTCAGGGACACTTATTGATAATATCACTGCTCCACCTCCAACTACAAATGTGTTTAGGAAAAATACACATCTAGCTCCTCACATGCATCTAAAATAAATACACTCCAGACTCCAGTAATCAAGAAAGATCCCAGATGATGACTGTCTGAAATATTTAGGTTTTGCAGTGTTGAAACTGTAAAATCCCTTATTCCTTGTTTAGTAATCTCTGTAAATCCTGAATGAATATTTCTATATGCCATGAAGATTCTTATTGTAGTACTGTGATCAGCATATATATAAACTCTTGAGTTACCATAACCAATTGTAGGATTTACTGGATCAGATGGGATCTGGATGGCTCAAAATATACTTCCACAAATGTAAAAGTAAAACCTGAAATGATGCTGTCAAAAATTACTAATGTTAAGTTTAAAGAAAGTCAACACATAAGCAGGCTGTGAAAAGGTTGAAGGAATCCAGTAGTTCATCACAGAACTGTATTTCAGGCTCAAGAACTGCAGTAAGTGTAAGGAAAAACTGTTGAATGCACATATGTATGCTGATCACCTGGACTGCCCAAATTCTATCAGAATAGATGTGGGAGAAGGAATAAACAAACAAGCAGCATTTAAGGACTCTAAGTCACTCTTCAATAGGTAAACAAAGTAGCAGAAGCAAGTTCTGAACTATAAAAGCACAGTACTGAAAGTAAAAAAGTTAAGTCAGTTCTGCGTCACGCAGAAGAAATAGCATATTAAATAAAAGAGATCCTTTTTATACCTGGAAATTGCAGGCTACTGAATGAAGGAGACGGGAAACATTCTGGAATTTGGAATATGCTTAAAAGGCCTAACAACTAGAACAGGTGCTGTCTGCCATCCAAAATGACTTTGAAGGGATGACAGACAATTAATGGAAACTCTGAGTCATCATCCACAGTATTGCTTGCTTAGCCATACAGAAGTCTGAAGCAGAACACTAACTTATTTTCTACAACTTGAACACCTTCTGTTATTGAAATCTATGATCTTATGAAGCTCCACACACTGTAAAATCTGAACATTGTAAATGGATTAGGAAACTAGCCAATTTATACTGAAAAACACCTGAACACTTCAAGATTTAACAGACACAGTACTTCCAAAAAATAACTGCAAGTTAAATGTGAAGGGTGAATGCTTGAGCTGTTGTGAGTCAACATTGCTCCACTGAAGTCAATTGCACTACACTGTTCAAAGAGAATCCATACTCTAACATAAACAAGCTTTATGCAAGCATTCCCAATTTTGTAGCGAAATTTTACGTGCCAGTCAGATCACATTTCTCTACTTCAAGAATATAAATGAAGCAACTCTGTAGAAATTTCTGTCGGTAACATGAAGGCAAAATCTGGCAGAAGGAAAGCTTCCACAAACACTCAGCACGGGTTTTAAAATACTGTTGCTTTCACACTGAAAAAAAATGATTTATCTTTCACTATCAGATGGACTCAGGTAAGATGAGTGAATTCTCTAAGAAAGATGGAATGCCTCACTTCATGCCTCTTCCACTCCTACTCTGTATGCTACTTAGTATTGAATTCAAATTGATTCAAAAACCCAAGGGAAAACTTGGTTTTCCCCTGAAACTAAAACTACAACAACACACCATCTCACACCACTACTTTTAAGGGCTTGTTTTGTGTTATCTACAGAGAAGTATTTCAGTCAGCCTGTCTTTAAGCACCAGGGCATTCAGTTAAGACAGAAACTAACTAGGAAAAAAGTTTCTAAAGCAAAAAACAGATTGGTAACTTCAACATCTCCTTTCAGTCCTTGAACTGAGTGCTCAAGATGTTCATATTCCTAAAGGTTAGAAGAAAAGTACAGCAGCTGGTCCTACCATGAGCAGCTTGGGGATCAGGCACAGCACCCGTTATGTATCTCCTGAACGTCACGTAAGAGTCAGGTATGTACTGTACAGATCCAGTGTTGGCAAAATAACTACTACAACATCCAGGAACACAAAAGATCTGCCTTCTACCAGCAATCCCACTACTACGACTACTACAAATAAATAAATAAATAAAGTATTTTACTATCAGGCAATAATTAAATATAATTTATGAAGTGCTGCAAGTACGAGAGCAGAAGAACAGGACAGGAAGCTAGATTCTCAATCTCTGATCCGTGGCATGACTGTGGCAGACAGAAAGCATTCCAGAAGAAGTGAGTTATGTGAGAGGGCAAGAGAAAAGGAGAAAGGACAACTCAAGTATGCACTGCAGATATAAGCAGTGAGAGCTGGCAGTTGTACCCAACCATCCCTGCCTTTGCAAGGGTTTAGGTATGGAATCTCAGAAAATCTGTCTTCTGCAAAGTCAAATACAAAGACAAAAAATGAGAGGATTAAAACGAAGTGGGGACACATTTTTAAAGTAGTATTGTTCCCAAATATTTAGTGTTCCACTTTCTTATTCATTAAATGTGTCTCTATTCTTGGCTGCCTGAATGTGTTTATAAGCATCCCCTTCACATTTCCTGTAACATTCGTCACAGTAAAAGAACTACAAGGTCCTTTCTTATTCATCACCTCCCTTGTTAGCCAAAACAGTTTTAACCATTTCTTTAACAGAAAAAAAAAACCCAACACCTTAAACTTTGTATTTCTGTGAGTCACCCAGGTAGGACACATCTGAGCAGGTCACTGACTTCAAACATGGTGTTCATGTTTTCCCAGTTTCTGTTTCCTGTCCTTTTCTTTCTCCCATCTATTTGGAAGGAAGTAAATTGAAGCTTTCAATCCAACTTTGTATGGCCAAGATCCCTGCCTAAGGAAGGAACATCAGGGCTGGGTTCTTGTTTTGGTTTGGTTTTTTTTTTTGAGATTTCAAGGCCGTGTACTGTGAAGAACAATGTAGTTGATAATGCACTGTGCTGTTCCACCATTAGGAGTGATTCTATCCTCAATAAAAGAAAAAACAAACCATCAACAGCCCTGTGACAAAACATAATGCTGTGAAAACAAGGTGAGCTTTAGCTTTAGGTTTCTATCCTCAGTTGGTGCACAGTCACTATTCAAATCTATGAGTTATGGAGCTTATTATTAAATGGAAATACCACCTGTGAACTAACTTTAGAAAAAACAGCCACCCCGAACACTTGCAGCGCTGTTCTGATTTTGTTCCATTTTTCCCTAACAGAAAAATAAGAGAAGGCGGAAAAGGGTGCTGGGGTTTAAACCTTTGCAAAGTTCTGTTGAAAACGATCACAGAATTAGCTGAAGTTTTATTTGCCAAAGGACTGAAGTAACTTCCCAGGTTATCAGATGCTGATTCACCTATCAGGTTTAGACTAGAATTAACTTCAGTCAGTTTGGTGTCTATCCTCCATAATTGTTTTTATACAACCCTTAAAGCACCAGATACCTCATGGGATTCACTGGAAGGATTTTTCCTCTGCCCAAAAACCATTAAATACTTTCTCAGGCAATATTGTTATTTCCTATACTACTAAAACACACAAGTATCTTAAAGCACTTAAAAGCAGATAAATTGGTCAGGCCTGGTTAATTCATGTCTAATAATCATGGGTTTGGTCTCGGATGAGGGACTCATTTTCATTTTTATCATCCGTTGGACATCATTTGTTTGAGTTGGCTGTAGTGTGGTAGGAGTGTGACTCATAGCCTGAGATCCAGAGTCTCCATAGAGTTAAGTATCCTCATTCTCTCTCCAGTTCTGAAAAAGAAGAGTTGTTTTTTTGTGACCATGTTGCTCACTGTCTTGTTTGGCATGTTTAATTTTTATTGGTAGTAGTGTCTTAGAAGACTATAAGGAAAGATACAGACCTCAGCAGCAAAGTCATTGCTCACATCAAGACAGGCCTAGCCTAAAAGTTTTTAATCTAAACAGGTGAAGGGTTGATGGAGGAAATGAGAAGTAAAAATGTTGCTGGCAATACAGTTATAAACTACTAAAGCCATTGTTACAAGAATGATAAGATTCATTTTCATCTGCTCTTCCTGAAATTTCCTCTCCATTAAAAAAAATAAATATTCATTTCCACTATCTCATTTGGCCATCAGCTCTCTTTAGGTGCAGCTCTAGGTGATCACTGCAAAGGGAAATTCGCTTGCTGTGGTTTTGTGCAAAGTGAATGAATCATAGAATAACAGACTCATAGAATGGCCTGGGTTGAAAAAGACCTCAAAGATCATCTAGTTTCAAGCCCCCTGCTATGTGCAGGGTCACCAACCACCAGACCAGGCTGCCCAGAGCCACATCCAGCATTTCCTTGAATGCCTCCTGGGATGGAGCATCCACAACCTCTCTGAGCAACCTAAAAAGGGGATAGAGGAGATGACCTTCTAAGCTAAAATTACCTGTTATCGAGGAATAATGTCCCAAGGAGTGAAGAAAAAATAGGTTTTGTACTTCTTTGCAGCGCTGGGTTGCATTCTCCAGTACCTGAGGAGGGGCACACTGCCTGCGGCTTTCCCAGCAGTCTGACATCAGAACTGCTGAGCACTACTCAAGAAATGTGTTGGCATGGTTCTACTGCAGACAGCAAATAACGGATGTCAAACACAGCTTAGCCCAAACTAAAGAATCAGGAGCATAACTAGAATTATAGAGACATTCCCTAACATGAAATAAGACAGCGTTATCTGTAAGGTAAATTTTTACAGAAAAAAATATTGGGGTTATTTAAAGGCTTCTTTGGGGAAAAGACTAGCTTGCTTTTTTTAATGGCTGCTTGGGTTTGGCTTTTAAAAGTGTATTAACTTAGAGAAGATAGATAACCTCCAAAAAACACTCGTAGTTCACACACTTCCTGTAAACTTGAGCAAACATGGTAATTTTCAGGCCAGGCCAACTTTTTGACTCAATTATATTTGGCTTCAAGTAGAGTTAATAATGAATCCTGGCAAAACTAAAGACCTTCTCCCATATATAAGCAAGACTGTTCTAAATGTGAGTCATTTGAAAATCACCATCCCTGAAATGGGTTGATGTTTCAAAATGTACTTAATAACATTTTAAGTAACCAAATACATATTTTAAAGTAAGACCAGAATATTCTAGAAATTCAACAGTTAGTGAAGCCTCACATGAAATGTAATTGCATTGTACAGTACTGTACAGAAAACTTATGTTTGTTTCTGAATGACACTAACTCTAAAATCTTTCCACAACATTTCATTTTTTTGCATATGTACACCATTGGTATGTGCAGTATGTATACACATAAACTGTTTCTTTGTATTAGAGAAAAATAACTTAAAAAGAGATGAAGTAAATGGCATGTGCTAGTATTATCTTAGACTTTCTCAAGAGCTCTCTCCTTTTTTTTTGTTTTCAATTTTATTTCAAATTTCCCAGCCTGAAGTAGAATACAAGTTTACAAGAAAGACTCCTCAGCCCCCTCCAACTGTGCTCAAGTGACAGTTTTCATATTTGATAGCGTATCAAAACTAAATATACTTATGACGTGGATTATGACAAATTATGTGAGATTAATGAAAGAGATGATAACTCCAAGCGAACTGGAACAAATGAGAAATTAAGGATCTACAAATTTCTCCTCTGTAAACATGGAGAAAGACGTGAAGTTTGCCACTCAAAAGCACCAAGGGCTCAGGTTAAAGCTAATTCAGCACAGTTTTGAGGAGAGATGAAGCATACAGCAAAGGTGGATACGAGAGTCTCACAGTATATTTTAAGTGCTAACTCACATCTAATGCCAAAAATTGGTTAATCTTAAGGCTTTCAGTGACACATAGGCATCCTTACAATCATATTGTTTCCCAGATGTCATTTTACTACCGATTTGTAGCAGCAATGGTGCTGCAAAAGGGTACTAGTGTCAGCAGACCATCAGCCCACACCAGCAGAGAGAATTCCAGAAAAGGTTTTAGGCTCCTCAATACAAGTGACTGCATTCGCTTCCAAGAAATAGCAGAGCTTTACATGCAATATATGCAACTGCTGAATATATATAATGGTAAAAATATAACTTCAGTAGAAAGCATTCTCTATGTGTACAGCTATGTGCATTTTTCAGAAGTCATGCTGTTAATATCCAGCCTGGTTTCCTTGAGCAGGCTATTATTGATTTTTAAGACAAATAAAGAACCTACTCACAACACTTACTGGATACTGTGTGCGTGCATGAGGACAAATGCTTTTCAAAAACTATCTTATAAACTGACAGTAGGCCACAAACATGTCAAATACACAAATCTTATATGAATATTGCCATGCTTCAGAAAGGAAAGGCTATATAGACACATAAATTCAAATAATCAAGGGAGAAGAAAAAACATGCTTTCCTAACCCTTACAGAGGATATTGCCTCAATCGTAGAACCCACAAAAAAACAGCAATAATGAATTTTAATGCTCTGTTTCAACTACCATTAACCCTCATACAGCTGCTTACCCCATTTAAGTGAAGTAGCTAGACAAAGACACAACCTACATCCTTCCTTTGTCAGCTTTCAAGGCTTACTGTTTATCTATCATACTAACCTGTATTATCTTATTACTTCTTATTACTATTTTATTTTTTCTTATGTGTTCCATAGCATGAGCAAGTACTCATCTAGCCATCTGAATACTTTCACCACAGTAAGAAAGGAAGTTTCTGCGTAACTACATGTAAAAAGTTTTTCAATATAGTATTAAAATACCTTTCTGATTTTAAGTCACGTTCCAGTAACTGACTCCTTCCCACATGCCCAAGAAAAAAAAAAACCCAAAGGCTGCTGAAGAGCGCATGTCCTGGAACTGGCTGCCAAACCTCTCTCAAGTATACCTTTCATAATCAGGACATTGTCTCCAACCATAAATTGGTCATTTCTGTTTTGCAGATTTGGAAAAGGTTGAACCACCAAATCAAGAAGCAGAAGTAAAAAGTGGATTTCTCTGAACAGTCATATTTTTGTGCTGAAATGAAACTAAAGGTTTGAAGAAGAAAACTTCACATTTAGGATACGACAGATCGTCTTAATAGTAGATAGAACATACTTGTGCTGCCTCTTAGTCTGATAGGAGAAGCAAAGATAAGCAACAAAACATCAAACCATCTTCTGTGCATAATGAAGCACAGTAAATTTCTTGTTGATCTGTGCACAATGCAACATAAATTACCTCATATGCCTTGCAGAGTGGTTATTGATCCTGATATGCAGAAGTACTAGCAGCAAAAAAATAAGAAAAGAATAAGTTTTACAGGTAACTCTTTCCAGTTATCGTTTTCCTCCAAAATTCAAAGATATGGCTCTTAGAAAGAGGTTCTTGGTCCTCACTGATGATGATTTGTCTCAAGTTTAAGCTAATCATTTGGGGCATTTAATTGTAATAGCAATCTTAACAACAGCTTTCAAAATTCCCAAAGAAAGTAAACAATTTCAAATTGTTTTGCACACCACTTGGTTTCAGGTCCAGACCATTGCTGTTTCTGAATAACTGTGGAGGCCAATTACAGTTTGGCTGACCTGCTACAGGAAAAAGTCTAGCCAAAACTGATCCCATTCTTGCAAAATGGAGAATTCGCTTTTAGGAATATATCGTATTCTAAATTCCTTTTGCTACGCATCTGAATGCAGTGACAGCTTGCTTATGAAAAGTCAAGGCAAGAATTTTCCAAGCAATACAGTATAAGATATTACTGCATGAGAACTTTTAATGCTCTCAGTAAAGGAAATAGAACGATTTCAGCTCCTAGGCTTTATGTAAATTTGTGAGAAGCAATATCTTCAACCTCCTATCCATGATCTGCCCAAACTGCTTACTTGCTGCCTAGGTCATGTAAGTACACATATTTTGGAAATGAAGGTGTGAGGAAATTGGTGAAAACATTCACCAAAACACTCATGGAAGCAAGATGCTTCTGAAAAAACAAGTACAGCAGATAGCTGTAAGCAAGCATGGCTTGCACTATTGTCACAAAAAAATTAAAGAATTACTGTCTAGTGTCAGATATCACTAACTCTGAATTTTTTATTCATCTAAAAAACAGTCAATCAAAACAAAAGAAATACAGAAAAATAAGACTAATAAAAAAGGAAAGGAAAGGGATGCAGTCATAGCAATAATAAAACAAATGTTAGAGTATCACTGATGTTTTCAGCTATTTACTGTCTGGCTCATTATATCAATGTGAAGTTTCCACCAGGAATTACTTGTTTTCAGAAGGTTATTACTGTACTAATGTCAGGATCTTGCAAGAAAAAAACAAAGTAAAAGCCAGAGACAGTCATAAATCACTCAGTCTTTGGCTTGTCCTATATCCCAATCAGTCTTCTATGATATTAGATATATTTAAATGTGGATTTCAATATTTTGTCTTGACCTTGTAGCAGTTCTACAGTTAATGGTTTAAAACATTGACTGCCATTATCAGGTTACAATTCCTTTGCTGATGAAACTACTTCCAGTAATAACATCTCTATTTGGCTTACCCTGATTTAGACCTTTAGCATAATTACTTCTTATCATCAACTCAATCTAACATTCAAAATTAGCAATTGATTTGCAAATTTTGCAGACAAATCACATGAACCAAAACCTGGTTTAGGTAGAGTGCATTCCTTCTTCCACAGAGGCAGAGGTGGTAAGGGGATAGAAAAAAGAAGAAAAAAAAAAAAAAAAGTGAAGTTGTCCACACTAGCCAATTTTTTTTTTTACAAAAACTCTAATCTGCCAAAACAAGATTTCACTGCTGCTTACCCACATTTAAACAGAGGTTACTATGAAGACTGTGCACAAAAATAATGCATTTTTACATTTTAAGCAGTCTCTTTTGACCTTTTAATGGATTCATAGATATATTTTCAGTGCCTGTCCTTTTATATTAGAAAATTCAACTTTCTGTCACTCTGATTATTTGCCTCACTGTCTTTCACAGTAAGGCAAAGACTTTCACAGTGTCTTTCACATCTTTTTACAGATAAGTAAATATTCATCAGAACTGTATCTACCCAGAAAAGCTGGACAAAAAGTTAAAATCAAAAGTGCTGTAGCACCTAAAACTTCTGCATGGCCATAGTTAACTAGCTTGAAAATGTCTTATTGCAGCTTAGAAGAAAACAGTTCCCAATCTGTTCAGAACAATCCAAAATAAACCTCACATATATTAAATCAGAGCGCTCACATGGGGATCTACAGATTTAAATCACAAAACAAGATCTTTGTTTTGTAGTTGCTTTGGAACCAAGCTATAGTTTTGGAGTTGAAGTAGGGATTCAAATCAGTGACTTCATAGTTGAAAGGGCTTGGATTCATCTCTGATGAGTTTTCTGTAAAACTAAATATCATAAACCAAACAAATGTATTATTAAAAGCATTGAGGAAAAAAAAGTTATTAATGTGAAACCGTCTTATTAACAGAAATCCCAGTCTTGCTCAAGATCTCACAGACTTTCATGAAGCCGCCTGCTTTGTAGCTAAGTTTCTCTCTGCTGAAATGAAATTGCCTCCAGGACAGCACATGAGAGTTAACTTGCAAATCAAAGCAACACAACACAGATCAGTTGAGCCCCTTTGAGGGAGCCCTACCATTGGTAAAGTAAACATAAACATATCAAGAGTTCCCTCCATATAATAAATTTGATAACATGTAAATATTCTTTAATGGATAAGCATCAGAAGGTAATACTCAAAAACAAATGCTATGTTTCAACAGACATCTCAGAACTCTTGTTTTTGAGTTCGAATGGTTTCTTCTTTGTAATTCTTCATGAGTTCTTAGTGGTTAAGTAATGAACTTGACATCTGGTCAGTGAATTAAATTAGGGAAAAAGGGACTAATGGTCATAATTACAAGACAATTTCTCACGGGTTTTAAATAACGCTCAGGAACTGTAACATCTTTGTTCTCCACTCTTCTATTTCCAGCGCATGTACACAAAAATATACTTCAAAATAGTTGTGAGATAACACCGTAAGGCATGCATAGATGAAGTACAGCATCTCTGTCCTATCCACAGCTCATCTATTCTGACCCTTTCCTCTAGACCCAAGCCCCTGGCTCCAGGCAGACTGCTGTGGAGACACCTGGGCTCCTTCTGTGAGCGACCGGCACATGACAGCACTCTCTTTTTTACATAGCAATTAATTTGTCCTTTTAAAATTAATTTAAATATTTATTGGTTTAGGCTGCCAGTTTAATTAAGCATTATTTGTGACAACTCCAAGAGTTGAAATTCTGGGACTTCAGAAAGCCTATGCCAAAATCCATTCAGCCAAATCACATTTTTTTGTTCACTGCCAGCTGAGTATATAGAATTTGGCTCTGAAAAATAGGCCAGAACCTGTAACACTGCACCACATGCATATGAAATGCCTGAAGGTGCCAGCAATATGTACTGCACACTGCTTGACTTTACACAATGCATATGTTCAAATCACCAGATCAGGACTTGGAGTAACACCCCACCCCCCCCCCTTCTCGAAATTAAACCAGAAAGTGCTTCTTTCCTGTTGTGGTTACTGTATCTGTTTCTGTCCTAGCAATGTTAGGGTGCACTGTGTGTTCCCACAATTACAACCTAGGTTTATGCATGTTTGTGTATATGTAAATAAGCACTCATTCATACCATTCCACACACAGTTAAATTAGATACATTTCTTCAGTCTGCTTTTCATGCTAGATTGCAACATCCACTGTAGCTTAAGTTTTCATACTGACTGTCCTAGAGAAATACAGGGAACCATGGCCAGAGCAACACAACTTCTTCTGAAAGAGCCATGGTACCACTACAAAAAAAAAAAAAAAAAATAAAAAAAAAAATAAAAGGAGTCTTGTTGACTCCTCAGGATCTCTCTCCATCACAAGCAACAAATGCAGATACACTTAACGAAAACTATATATAAAACACCTGATTAATGATTTTATTTTCTACCTCTGTCAGTGTTTAAATTCTAAAAAACAAGTGTGAGACAAATGAGACCCTTCTGTGCATTTCTGGAAGTACATCATCCCCGAATAGCAAGGCAAATGAGGGAATGGATGATTAATATGAAAAACAGTTACTGTTCAACTATCACTCTACAAAAAGTAAAAGCCTCCTAAAGCCATCAGCCAGGTAGATTTAGACATGGACCACATGCCAAGGGACAGCTGCCCTCCAACAGCACAGGGCACCATAGTCTAAGTAATCATTTTTCATTTTTGTTTCTTCAAGCAAGACTCATGGGATTAATTACATAGAAAAAGAATAAAGATAGCTCAATTCAAGTATTATAAATAGCATGTTCCAGTGCTAACGTATACACACACGCTTATCAGTAAATGAAAGTTAACTTAAATTACTGGATTATGATCATTTCTCTCACCAGACTGAGTGTACCCTGGAGGTACATTTATGCTGTATGTGCTGGCTAGCCATAACCTATCACTCAGCAGCTAGCTCAGAGGAGACAGATTTAAGCATCACACCTCCAGTTCTATCCTTGCATTATGTAATTCATCCTCTATATCTTGAGCATCCTGTGAGAAGGAACAGAGCTTATTCCATATTATTATTTATTTATTTAGACAATTCTATCCACAGTAAACTGTACTGTAGAGACAGATAAAGCCTTCTAGAAGCCGTTCAATCTCTCATGCTCCAACAGCTGTGACTATGGTTCAAGGCAGGTGCCATCCATGTGGCACTCCCTGGATTGCCCTGAGAAAGAAAACACAGCATGCAAAGACAGGAAAGTAAGAACAGGCTGCAGTCAGCTGTAATACATTTTCCAGGCCAGATGACTGGCAGCCAGGTTGGAGGACTATATCATGAAACTCATTTTCTCACAGCATCCAGCTTGATGGAGGACAGACTTCAGCTCTTGCAGATATTGATCCCAATGAAGTACATATGCTTACATTGCTTTTTCTCTCCTGATTGTCTCATAAATTACATCAGCTTGCATTTCAAGTGTGAGATAGAAAGTAAGCTTTCTTCAGTCAAGCAGATGCACAAGAACTAAAATCTTATAGCCAAAATGCACACCAGTGTTCACATGACATAAGGCCAACGTGGATGCATCTATCCAGAGATCTGCTAGAGCTGTAGGTCTGCCTAAAGTATCTCTAACAAATCCTGCACATAAAGATGAAAGCTTTTCATGGATGTTATCTACTTTCTCTGGGACTTTTTTCACTGGAAAAATCAAAATCCCACTCCTTTCACCCTAAATGTCAATATCTCCATTTCTTGGCAAAGCACTACAGCTTTTCTAAATGTTATGATAACAGAAACCTGACAAGTTCTCTGTGTATTAATTATTATCATAAAATGTCAGATTTTCTACAAAGACTATTCTGATCAGCATAAGACTGGGAATACTTCACAGAACAGATGCCTGCATGCATGTAAATAGTTATTTACTAAACACTGAATTAGTTAAGAAATTTGATAATCAATTTTTCCAGTTCAGTGAAATCGATTGTGCCGTGCGAATGGACTCCAAAGAGTAGTACATTATTTGTCTCATTCAACAGACATGGAAACATTTGTTGGACATCAGGCCTAACAAATTTTTAAATCGCCAGAGAATCATTTGCATGCTGCACTTTATTCATTCAACCAGGGATAATCTAATCCACTGCTGTATGGAAAAGGGTAGCGTTTGCACACCAAGCCCTCAGCTATACTACAGAGTCTTAATCCAGAAGCATCTTCTTGAGCTGTGACACTTTCTCAAAACATGGATCACGGAATAAAACACGGGAACATAGAACTGCCCCCAGTTAACAGACATATTTCCACAGAAAAAAATATGCAAAAGTAATCTAGATCTATAACAGAGAAATTCATGTTACTTCAGAGCTCTTTATAAGAAAGATTTTTCACATAGAGATCTGCAAAACAGTTATTAGGAGTTATTATATGTTATCTTTCCTTGTGGCCTACTATGGGGAAAAAAAAAAAAAAAAAAAAAAAAGCAACCAAGTCTCCATTGTGCCAGCCTGCAAGCCTTCCAGAAAGTTGATTTTTTCTCTCCAATATTTCCCTTTTCTCTTTTTTCAATGAGAACAAGAAGAACAAATAATTTTAGAGAGCCCACCTGTTTTCACCTACGTGACTTTACTCTCACTTGCTCCAACCCCTACAGATGAAGAAGGTTAGACGCAGCAAAATGGCTTTACTTTTGAGCACAGTACAGGCCAAGGTAAAAGTAAACTTCTAACTCCATTTGTAAAACACTCCACAATCACCAACAACTGGGAACAAAATGATTGAGGTTTCAAGTTTTTTAGGGTAGTGGAATACAGTTTGGTTAGCGGCGACAAATTTGGTTTACATCAAACATGTAAGCAATTGCTAAACAGCGATAAAATATATACTGTGAAACGTATTGAGAAGTGCTAACTTCTGCTAAATACTTTTATTTGATTCAACTGTAATGATATTTAAATAATTCTACTCAGGTCAGCATTGAGATAAGAACTCATCTGCCAAATTAGTTATCTTGATGTAACAGAAGAAAGTGAGCAACTGTTGATTCTAGAACAAGTGGATGTTAGTTGTGGAACTCAAAATGCTCAAAGACATAATTATTTGGTTAGGAAGAAAGAACACATCCAGTGGACTCTTGTAAAGTTGTGTAATATCTTTCCTGTTCTCAAGGATTAACCTGATAGCTACCGTTATTACCATAATTCAGGGTTTTTGTAGTATCTGCTCATTTTGAAGGAGATCGAATTCCTAATGATATACTTCAGCTACCCCAAGAGTTTTATTTAAGAGATATCAATAACTAGTGGACAGAATATTCAAGTCAAGAATTTGATTCATGATGTGAATAAGCCACTGATCAGAAGTTATCCAGTAAATCAGCTCTGAATATCCTGACTGAAAGCCACTACACTTCCAACAATAGACATGATAGAGGTAGAGGTTGAAAACTATCAGGTATTCTTCTGAAGTTCCTTCAGTGATAAATCAGCAACACTGCCCCTCGAAGCCTTAATAGCAGCTCTAAATGCACAAGCAAAGGTGAACTTCTGATGTATGAACAGAGATAATAGTCTATCCTTGCTTCTGCATTATCGAACTTGGTACAGAAAGGAAGAATTAAAAGAGAGAAAATAGAGAAGAGTGTTGCCCCAAACACTGAGTTCCCTGCCTACAGTTCCATATGAACGTGCACAGGTAAAACAGCTCTAACCATGACATCTAATTCCAGGGTATTAAAGAAATACATAGAATCATGACTTGGCACCCAAATCCCATGGTTTCTAAGACTCACAGGCCTTTTTACAAATCACCTGTGTCACCAAATTGGGCTCTATGTCATTAAAAAGGATACAACACAGACTTTATTCAGGAGTAAGCACAGTTTTGAAGCCCTTGCTTCTGATTTTAGAAAGGCTTTACCACACCACCTGCTACTGACTCATGGACAAAACAAGTGTGGCATTAATGTCAGCAGCAGACTGGCTAAGCCTACTCCTTTTCCCACAAACTGCAAGTTTCTTTCCCTTTCTATGAGTCTGGAGAGAAATTACAACAGTCTCTGTTTTCTTGATCTAGACCCAAGCCAGAGTTCACAGAATTTCTTAGGAAATTGAATGACAGAAATATCACCAACATCAAAATGTTCCACAGAAAAACAAAGAGAAGAATGTGGGAGATCTTACTGCGTGGTACAGGGTCATATCCTCTGCAAGCATAAATCAAAAAGTGTTTGGACCATAAGGCCTTACCAAAAATTTCCCTATTCTGCCATAGTTAATCACATTTTTTTCAGGCATTTCTGCTTCAACTTGATATTTATCATACGCTTGATTCTGTACTTAACTGGAGGCTCAAGCAATGCTTTTACTAAACTTGGAAAAAGTGTATCAAGCCTTCTGTATCATACTTCTTCGGAATCCATTCAGCTTCTTTCTGATTGTTCTTTGAGGTCAAGAAAAACATCTAGTAAAGTAGATTTATACCTGCAGTCAGAAAAAGGCTGAATATATATACATATATAACATTCCTGTAGTTCCAGAACAGAGCTTTAAAATGTTAGGATGATTTCTCCTGTGGAAACCAACTCATGAGCCGTCTTAAAGCAGTCAATCTTTTTACGTTCACACTTCAGGACTATGAGCATAAATAACTTCAAGGTGGTACCAAAAAATTAATGTTCATCCCCATCATGCAACAACTTATCAAAGAAGAGCACATGAAATTACAGATAATTTTAAAATGCAGTATGATGCAGATTATTGAATACTCACTAGTACAGATGGAGTAAGGAAAGCATACAAGAAAGAAAATTTCACACCATAGAATCCTTAAGGTTAAAAAAGATATCGAAGATCATCTAGTCTAAACATCAATGTTTCTTGACTTACTGCTTACAAATAAGAGTGTTGGGGAAACTGCTGGGCTTGTGTTTATACTAGGGAACGTTGGAAGCTCTATATCCTATACTTATCTGTGAAACAAAGAGTTACTATGATACAGTTTTTGACAACATGGTTGCACTTACTTGCTAGGAGCAGTCCGCAACAAATATCTGCCTCATGGAAGTGAACTTCAGTGTTTATACTTCTTTATTTGTATCAACCCAACTGTCATATTGACCATAATTTACCAAAACCAGACTGAGTCCCAGATTATACACCACAGAAGACAAAGATACCAAACACCCATAATGAAATACCTCCATGGTGCTTTTTATAGCCTAAGGGAATTTTACAATCAAAAAGTAAAATAAAATAAAATGGAGGAATTCCAATAAAGATCTCTTCAAACAAGGTATTTAACTTGTAGCAATTAGCAAACAAGAAAAGAGAGAAGGCTCAGTGAGCCCACCGCCTGCTGCCACAGACCACAAGTGCCAGCAGAATGTCCCTGTATACTTATTGCCTTGTGCCACACATTAGCCTGTGGATTTGGGCACCATGAATTATCATTAAATGACATGGCAATTATTACTACAGTACTAATTACTGCAGCACCAAAGACACAAAAAACCACGGCAAAACTGCAGAAGCTGTGCCTGTGGCACACGGAGGTGAATTGCTAGCAGGGCAGAAGGGAGGTGCAAGATGTCCAAAGACCAGTGCACAATAGGCCATAAAGCAGCAGATGCGACCTGATGAGAAGCGTTGCTCTTTCTGGACAGCACTACTTTAACAACAAGCTTCATAACCAAGATCAGCCTGCTTTGAGTTACTTGCCTGACTCACGTCACAAGAAATAGTTTTGCAATGAATGTTGCCGTGAAGGACGCTCTAAGGGAATTTGTTGTTTTATTCCACACTTCCTTTAAGTTTACCTTACAAACAGAGGCAAATTGTATCTTTTTTTTCTAAGCAGAGCAGCTGTTAATATTAAAAACAAATCTGAATCTCCTACTGAGACTAGTTTTTATTTTATTTTTTTTAACAGGAGCATCTAGTGAACCAAGACAAATATGTGAGGCTTGGTCTATGACCAGCAAAAACACATACTCTAAATATCAGTGGACTGCAAGGCAACCCTAACTTTTGCTACTGGTTTCAGAGTATTTGCACAGGACTTCAGCTTCATTCTATTATATTTTTTTACCTAGAATAAGAGACTAAAATTCACCAAAGCAAACCTCCCAATTAGCCACTGTAAAAAACACAAATCCATAAAAGCAAAGGAACAAAAACAGACACTGAAAGAGAAGTTCAACATAATCTTTGTATTTGTTCTTGTGACTACACATGATTTTAAGTGGAATAATATACAGGGTGGGAATACTTCAGGGAAATCCCACCTTGAAAAATTTGGAAGGAAAAAGAACTTTAATTATTCTCAGAAATCAATTTACTGAGAAAAAAAAATACACAACACAGATGATAATTAAAGTTATCTTGGTAGGAACACATCAGACCTATGCAATCTTCCTTTTAGATGAAGGCTGATAGTTGAGCGAAGTCTCAGTAAACACTGAAACAGTCTTTGACGTATCGCTTCAGAACAACCATCTAAAATCAGACTCCTGCTTTCTCTGGCCATGCTCACCTGGGCAGCTGCTGAGCAGCGAGGACAATCTTGGTACAAGAAAAAAGCTCTTATTTGTTGGGGGGAGCTGTTTTTTTCCTACAGTAATGCAAAATTTTATTGTCATCTACGTAGATAACATGTGTAATAATACATCCATTGTTTTCATCCATTGTGTATTTACACAAAGGAAATTGAAAGTAAAGTCAGAAGAAAATGTCTACATATCTATGTGAAGACCACTTCTAGGTAAACTAAGGTACTACTGATGTTCTGCAACCATGCAGGCACAGCAGAAAGACATCTGTCTTGTGCTTTTCCCACATGTGTCCTTCATGCAAGCAATTTAAAGCACAACCACGTATCAACTATAAATCTGCAATTCAAATTATCCAAGCAACAAAAAGAATCCCTACTAAGAGAATATATTGTTCTATGAGACCACACAGCACCTTGCACTCTTTTGCAATAACTTTCATAAATAATAGCGACTGATAATAGTTTATAAGGCTTTTATTATTATTATTTCCAATCTAAAAAATATATAACAAACCCAGAGAAAAGAAGGAAGGCTGAGGGAGTTGGGTTTCTTCAGTCTGGAGAAGAGAAAGCCCTGGGTAGACCTTATTGTGGCCTTCAAGTACTTAAAGGGAGCTTATAAACAGGATAGAAAAGACTTCTTATGGCAGTCTCAGAGTGATAGGTTATGGAGGAATGGCTTCAAACTGAAAGAGGAGAGATTAGATGTCAGGAAGAAATTCTTTACCCAGAGGAAAGTGAGGTGCTAGCACAGCTGCCCATGTAAGCTGTGGTGCCCCATCCCTGGAGGCGCTCAAGGCCAGGTTGGATGGGGCCTTGGGCAGCTGAGCTGCTGGGGGGCAGCCCTGCCCATGGCACAGGGAGGGACTGGTGTGCTCTGAAGTCCCTTTCAACCCACTGCAGAGCATTCTGGTATCTACAACAGTTTTTTCAATAAGAGCATCTGAAACAGGCACATCAAAACAAAACACTATTAAGGCCAACTTAAGATGAGGAGCTGGAGACGGTATCATTATGATGAGAACTTTTCTACAAGTACAAATCAATTGCATGTAGGGATGACATAAGGAACTCACAGTTGAGACAACGTATTGAGGACCGCTTGCTCTCCCAGCTTTGTGTTATGAGGTCTCTGGGGCAAATGAGTGGCAAACTGCAGCCACTCTCTGCCTTAGGGAGTGCCCATGCTATAGAGCACAGCACAGCGTAAAGACAGTGAAGCCAAATTTCAGAGAGGAGCGGCAGAAGTTGCAGCAGCAGCAGAGAGTTAAGCAGAGTGACCCAGAATGCACTCTGCCAAGCCAGGAGCCATGCCAACCATCTAACTCCTAAATATTACACTTTGGTGCTCCTCAGTCAGTCTGAGGGCATACTACATACAATATTTCTCCTTGTAAAATTTAAGATTCTAAAAGACTATAGCAAAATCTCAGAAAAGTGAATGAGTGATTTTTTTCTTCTTGGCAATATTTGCACACAACAGTTTTTTTGTTTGTGTGCTTTTTCCCAGATGCCAGTATCTGCATCTGATTAAGAAGAAAAAAAGTTAATAAATGCTTAGTTCTACATAAAAGCAAGTGCTTTCATTACGGACTAAACTCCTTACTGAAGGCTTCTGTTTATTACTTTCTCTGTGATTACACTGAAGCAGACTGCTAACTCTAAACAGAACTCAAAAACTCTAAATGAAATGCAAAAACCATCACGTAACTTTCTCACGGCTAACATGAAAAATAAGATTTAGCACAACTATTCAAAACCAATACACAATAGAGATTCTGCTCAATATTATCAGCTTCCCTAGTGGAAAGGGGAGTGTGCTTAGCTATACATTTAGGTCTCTTTATCACATTTGTGAATTGGGCTTGCTCTAGTGAATCATAGAATCACAAGGCTGGAAAGGACCTACAAGACCATCTAGTCCAACTGTCCTCCCATTACCATTTGTACCACAGCTACTAAGCCATATCTCATAGCTTCTCATCCAGATGCCTCTAAAAGGCTGCCAGGGACAGTGACTCCACCACCTCCCTGGACAGCCATTCCACTGCCTGACCACTCGCTGAGAGAAAGTTTTTCCTTATGCCTAATCTAAATCTCCTCTGGTACAACTTGTGGCCATTTCCTCGTGTGCTGTTTGTTGCCTAGGAGAAGAGGCTAAACTTCTCCTCATCACAACCTTCCTTCAGGAAGTGATGTTAATGTGTTAATAGTGATATTAATAGACAAATACAGTCAGAACATGCTGGAGTTTATAGCACTGTCTATTAACTGAGCATTCTTCCACTTCACTGTAAAAATAATCAATGAATTATTAATTTATAACTTACATGCTATAATCTTATGGTTTTTACATATTATTATGCATAAACCTATTATACTGAAAGCAGAACCCTCAAATTCTACTTGCCCATTTTATGCTTTCAATTTTGCAAGCAGAAGTACTGTGCTCAAGAATATGCTTCTAGTAATGCATAATTGTATAACAACTACTTTCTGGGGGGAAAAAGTGAGTCTCAGCACCACCCCAGAATGTTCATTGCCACATTTCTATCTCTTCACTTTTAAAAGTGTTTCATATCAAGCCCTTCAGGTCAATTTCAGTCATAAAAAATGCACACTTTAAAACAGGAGAGAACAAATCTAGCACTTATATACAATGTAAAACATTTGAATTCAGGCTGTGGTGAAATGCACTGAATTAGATCATCATTATCCTAAAGGTCACAGCAGTACATGGCTCATTCCAGGAAAAGTGTCCTCTTTCCCCAGCCTGGAGTTCCCCTTGCTGAGTGCCAGAACACAACGACCCCAGAGGGGCACTTCAGTTGATTTCCTGTCCTTCATCCCCTGGAGAGGAGGAGGGAATGCTGAGATCCCACACACACAAGCTAGGGAGAGGACACCACCACAGTGCCACCTTGTAGAAGCAGCTCCTGTACCAAGCTTCTCATCACCCCTCAAAGCTGCTGAAGTCTGTACCAAACCCAAACAAGCAACAATAACAAATTACTCGGTGATATATATAGATTATTTCTTTCAAAAGCTGATTTTCCCCACTCATCCCAGTGCCTCAGTATGCATGAGGATCAGCCAGCAGGGACAGCGCGCACCATTCAGACAAAACTATTTTAGCATCAGCAATATCCAACATAAACTTTGTGACCGTGCACAATGTTCCTCCACAGCATAAACTCAAGCTGTTTGCCAGCAATAACCTATATATTGATGTGGCATTAGCAGAAACTTGGAGGCTTCAGCTGGGAGACAAACTGTCAACCAACCGCTAATTGGTTTTTATGATGTGACTCATAGTTTAACAATTTCCCAGAATTTAATCACAGTGCACCCAGAAAGATCAATTAAAGAACAGGCTCAGAATTTGTGAGAGCCCTGTGTGAGGCTGGGGAAGGCAATGACCTCAGCAGTTTTGCCACAGAATTTTATGAATGAACAAAGAAAGGATTTAAAAGGTAAGTTAAATTAATCTTGTGTTTCCTTGCAGACCCTATCATTGTTTTTCTAAAGGAGTGAGCTTTTTAAATGAATGGTTGAGATTGAAGGATTGTGTGTTGCGGCTACTGCTTATTTTACAACTTCATTTACACAGGTGACCGTTATGCGTGTGACTTGAATTGCTCCATTATTTTTGGCTACTTCTTTTATATCTGTGTAGAAGAAGGGGGAGAAGTAATAGTAGGAGTAAATTCCTCTGGATTCTTGCACAAGTGTCATATCACATTATAGGAATTTTCAAAAAAGAAATAAACCATTATTAAAACAGTGCTAACAATGGTCCAACACAAAAATAGAGAAAATGCTATTGTGGCTACAAAATCCTATGATGTCCATTGTCTCTTTACAGCTTTTCAAGCTTTCCCCCTCAGCTTAACACAGTGAAATCTGTTATCTTTGTTCCTGCTTTCCACTGCAGATTTTTTTCAAGAACTGGACAAAAACAACAAGAAAATATGAACTCTTTTCAGTTCCGAAAAGGTTTTGCACAAACTGTCTTAGTCTGATCAGTTTTACTCATTAATTTCGTTGTTCTGAGCAAGTTAATACAGGGCTGCTCCAAAAGTAATGCCTTCTATTTTATGACCTTGGCCCACAACATCAGAGGCAGAAGGTAGTACAGCAGTACAGGTTGAGATCTCCCACCAATATTCCACATGTTGCCATTTGACAGATGGCAGCAGAGGGGCAGTCTGACAGAATGGCATCTGATATAGATGTGTACATGAAGCAAAGGTGCATCATTGAATTCCATGTGGAAAAAACGGCACCCACTGACGTTTATCAACACTTGCTGAACATTTACAGAGACCAAACAGTGGATGTGACCACAGTGAGGCAGAAGGTGGGTGTATTTCTGCAGTAGTGACAGTGATGTGAAAGACAAGCCATGTTCTTAATGGCCATGCACAGCTGTCACACTGTGAAATGAAAAGCATCTTGATCAACTCATCTGCACAGTATGGCTAATGGTGACCACATTGAAAAATAATATTTCATAGCTGAGAATTTTCTCTATCAAATAACATTACTGTGCTCATTGTATCATTTGTAGTTTCCATGGAAATAAATAGAAGGCATTACTTTCATAGCAATCTACATACAATACAATTCACAAGAGAACTGCACAACTACGATGGAAGACTAATTGCCTCCTCTGTTTTTGTTCAGTTCTTTTCTTATTCACTGAGAGCTCTCATAAGTGGAGATGAAATTTATTTTCCTGGCCAAGCTAGGTGAAAAAGGATTACATTGAAATAGTCTGAAAAGTGAGAGTTTTGGAGATATGGCAACATTCATTGCTCTTATTTCAAATATTATTTAAATATTAATACAATAAAATGTAAAACTGATATTTCCTTAAAGTAACAATCAACAAACAGTCATGCATGTTACATGCTAAAACATGAAGAAAAAATAAAAGGAGACTTTAGACAAACGTACTCTCAAAGAAAGCACAGGAATATACAAGTTGGTGTTCAGTACCATAATGAAAATGTTTTGTAACTTCTTCAAACAAAACTTCAGCTCCAGCACTGATCATATATTACAGAGTTACTGTCTCAATACTGACTTTTATGAAGATGAAAAGCTAGGGAATGGTAAGAGAGGATGAGGAAGAGACCATAGATCTCTGAAGCTGCTGCTAGGATTTCTACATGATTCACAAACATGAACATATCATATAACTCGACAAGAGAAAGCCTTCAGCATCTTGAAATTCTCCCATTTTCTCAGATGAATGCAGCAGCCACTCAGATGGTAGGAGGACGTCAGGAGCTGGAACAGCTCCATTGTATGACAATAATCAAATATTTAGGGTGAGGGATGTGAAGAAGAACAGTAGGAATAGCAGAAAAGCGCTGCTAGCCAAGTGCTCTTGGGATACAGGAGAACCAGATTCAGGTCTCTGCTCTGAATTAGAACAGGATGTTAACAAATCTGCTTGGGTTGGTTGCATCTTAGAGTTCTCCGCTTCATCCGGAGACAGAGCAGAAATATGTGAGTAATGAGAAAATGCACACCTAGCTCTGCATCTGCACCAACAGCTTCATTTTCAAGAGTTAACAGCTCCCCCTAAATCACATTAAGACCAGAGTTAAAATGCTAATTATGGAGCATGTGCATATTAATTTTCTGCTTCCTTCTCAGTAATGGGAATGCTTTTAAATGCCATTCATTGGGTTTCTTATGGGCTTACTTGGTTTCTTAATATATTGCAGGGCACTTCCTGCACTGCTTATAGAAGCAAATTTCCCACTGCTAGCGAGTGTTATCCCTGAGTAAGGTCAGCAGATTTGGTCCCAGGGGACTGAACTGATCTTCCAGCTTAACTACACTGAAGATCCAGTAGAAAGCAAAACAGATAGAATTCTCATTTAAAATTTGCTACTATATTGTGCCCTTCTCAGACACATCATCCAACACAAGCAACTAGAAAATGTTTTGTTGTAATAATCCTTTCAATTAGTGTTCTCATTACAGTGAAACAGCTGCTGTCTACAGTATATCTTTGTCAGGGAACTATTTATTTCCCATAATTTATTTATTTATACTTTTTTTTTTGTTTTTAAGACAGATGCAATAAAATAGATCCATGGAAATAGCAGAAATCAAAGCAGTGAGCAACAGCTGACCAGCTGAACACCTTTGCATTGAAAAAGAGGTAATCTCTATGAGACCCCAATTTATTCTTCTGTGATGGAAAAGAAAAATAAAGTTTATGTCAATGCCAGTGACCTACACCTGAAACTGCAGTGTGAGCCCTCATCATTAAAAAGAAAGCACACCAAAAACTGATCCTCCCGCTGATCAGTGGAGTTTGCATGGGCACTTAAAAGCCTTTTTGAATTCCAGCATGATAAATATTAGATGGACAAACCCTTGCTTAATGACAGTCAGGTAGAGCTGTTGGCATGTCAAGACAAACGAATCAGCACTGTTACTGCTTTCAGTTCCACACATACACGCTCACATCCCCTCCCTGAGCAGCCTGCTGCATGCCATCTATTTATTTTACTATCAAATCCAACTCACAGTAACTGTCACTGGAATATAAACAGTAGTGACAAAAAGCATTATCATGAATAATTTAATTCAAGCATTTTGAGTGCTTCTAAATGAGCAGTCTTCAGACTCATTCCCCGTGATTTCAACTCCAGGCAGCTTGCCAGCAATTCAGACAACAGCAATAACAGGAGGAAGGAATGTTCCTCTTCCACCTGCTTGTTCCTTGTGGCATGAAAACCTCTGCCATCAGCTGTGTTTCTCTTACTGTGACCCACAGTTAGGAATGAAGAAAAGCACATTCAGGTGATAAGCCAGGTAGTTCATAAGGTGTCCAAGACGATCAGGACACCTACATCCAATACCAGAACTGTGCTGCTCTTTTCAATCCTCATTCTTTGCCCATGATGGCCAGACAGATTATCAGGCTGAGTAAGGTATCTACCACCTGCACAGGCATTTCTCTAGATACAGTTCAAGATACCAAGCTCAGTGCAGTACTAAATATCTTCAGAACAACTGGAAGCACAACTGGTAAACACTCAAGAATCTTCTAGTTAACTCCTCTACTCTCAAAAGCTTATTAAAAAAAAAAAAAAAAAAAAAAAAAGCACTTCATAAATAGTATCTATGCACTGTGCCCTCCTGGCTTGTTCATAAACTTACTACCAAGGGACAACTATGGGTCAGTGCCCCAGCACAACACTAGCTCTCTGCTCATGAAAACAACACAGCAGTAGAAACACCAATGCAATAGGTGATGTAAATACAAAGCCCTGATCCCCAAACATCTTAAATCAAACAACCAATGGGGAGAAGGAAAGGCAGACTACTTCAACAAAAAGAAGAGAAAAAAGGATACAGCACTCATTTAGCAAGAACTACCTTTGTGAGGAATGTTATGCCATGAAAGCACAACATCGATCACAAAGTAGTAACAGGAACCTAAATCACTATTCAAGGCTCTACAATTCCTAGGTATTCAGACTCTGGATTCAAATGCAGCAGCAGAATAAATAGGAGTAGCTGCACTGACGTTAAAAAAAAAAAAAACAAAACACTAGAGATTTAATTGGAATTCCAATTACCTAGAGATCAACCACAATAATAAAAACACACCTAATATTTTACTGTCTTTTTCTCTTCTTCCTTTCTTCACTATTAGAAGTGAGAAAATGTGAGCTTAAAACGTGTTTCGTATTTTTCCTACTGCTTTATTTTCAAAATCTAAACATCATCCTCTAACACTTCCCCTACCATAAATGAATCTAATAGTTCTGACTCCTGACCACAGTACTGATGAGATGACTGCAATAATGCTCCAAAGTCTTCCAAAACCATCCATCATCTTAATCAAATCACTAAAAAGTTTCAAGTCCAGCATAACAGAACATGCTAACCACCCTCAAACTGATCAGGATGTGGGTAGCAAACCTCTGCAAAACCTCAGACTGTTACGGTTTATATACAAGATTGTTAGAGACATTAAACAAAGGATTTTGGTAACATGGGCTTGGAGGCATCGGCTGGATCACCACATTCTACTTCCCTCTATGACAGATGACCACAAGATAGAAACTGGAACATAAATGGATTGTATTCCTCTTTAAACTGAGATGATCTTCATGTTCTCTGTTTTATTAGAAGCTGACACTTAGGAAACTTCTAACCCATGGTCCACCACATATGCAGTCATTACACAGTGTGCCAGCATCCTTGTTAAACTGAATAAGCCTTTCTACCTTTCCACTCTCTCCCCATTTAAGCCCAAAACAATGATTTCCCCTCATAAGGAAATAGGAAAAAGTTATTACAAGATAAAAGAGAAAGAGGTATGTTTAATTCTTTCTGGATCTTTAGCATCTTTGTTTGCATGAGTCTCCACACTCCACACAGTCCTTCTTGGCCCTTTGCCTGAATTCCCCTTATCAAACATTATCTAGGTTATTTAGAACAGCATAGTTTAAAAAAACCCATTCTCATTTCAATCTCCTTTTTCTAACTTAGATATTCTTCTCTTCCAAATTTATTCTAAAGTTCGCAAAACACAAATTCATAGCAGTCCAGATGCAAGATTATGCCATCAGTCTTTGAGCATTTTAGATAATGTTTTCATTCTTCCATCTAGGGCGTTACACTCACTTTCAGGAAGATTTTTCAGCCTTTAAAACCTAAGCATTGAAAGTCCCTGAGTCTAACTTCTGTCTCATGTTCAGTAACACTCCTTTTTCCAGCCTTCTTCCCAGCAGGCACTTTTGCCCTTTTTCTATTTATTTACTGTTCTTATTAAGAACTGAAGCACACTATTCTTTTGACCATACCTAGACTATGTTTAACTCCTATTCCATCCTTATTTTATTACAGCCGTGCTTTTTCATTATTACATATATTCATATATATGTAAAGAACAGTTTTACACTTTGTTTCCATTTTCTTTGCAGGGTTTAAGTCAGCTTGACTTCTGGCAAATCTTATTTCATACTAAAATTACCTGATCTTTAAGAAGTGTTTCTTTATAGATCACCCCTCCCTCCCTTTTACTCATTCCTTGCAAACTGTTTATTTTTGATGATCTTTTTTGGGGTGGTTGGCCAGAAAGTTTGGTCTGGATTTCATCTCTAAGAGATACCTGCACCTAAGATGGGAGTTCTAAAAACGTGACTGAATTTTTAACTAGAAAATGTCACCACAGTGAAATGGTTGAGAGTTTCACTATCTAGTTTCCCTACACTAATTTTGCAACTAAGGTTAAGGAAACTTACAGGCTGTTTTTTGTTAACTTCGGATTGTAAGAATGATGATGACCAATTCTCTCTGACGTTAGTGTCCCTCTAAAACCAAATTTAAAAATAACACTGGCTCTTCACAAGTCAATAATTCTTTGAGAAACTGTTTGCAACAGGGAAAGATTTGGCTGTACAGCTATTAGAATCACTATCTCCAATTTACAGTATCCCATAACTATTTCACATCTATTGTGTTATTAGTATTATTTGAAATCAGCCAGATCTTATTAACCTTTTGCTTTCTTTGCTTTGGGGGTTGAAACTGATGATTATTATGGTTTTTTCAACCCAGGCCATTCTGCGATTCTTCATGCAATGTAATTTGTAGTTCTGAATGACTCCACAGTAGATGCAGATCACAGAATGATCACAGATTGGAAGGGATCTCAAGGATCACGAATCTCCAACCCCCCTGCCACAGGCAGGGCCAAAAGCCTCCACATTTACTACTGGACCAGGCTGCCCAAGGCCCAAACTGTAGTCACATTCCTCCTGTTTCTCTGAAATACACAAAAATGCACATAAAGCCAGTAAACAAACTAATATACAAATACCCCTGGTGGTCATAATCAACAGACAGAATTGTGAGATTCTGCATACAAGCATCACAACAAGCTAAAAGAAGTGCATAACATTTAACTCAAGAAAAATAATTTCTTCAGAATTCAGAAAACAGAACAAAATCTTGAAGTTTTGCTTCTCTGATATACGGAGCACTATTTCCTTCCCAACAAAATCTGTGGGCTAACTGATCAGTTCTAGGATTTCAGTGTACCATGATACATACTCAATCCCATACATACTAAAATGTTGCTATTTTTATATGATTTTTGAAGTCTGTTATTAAAATTTCATCATTCAGTTAAATTTAAAAACATGTCACAAGGTCATTCAGTTTAAAATTCTCTCTTTCTGGGGCGCTACTAGTTCCCAAATTTGAGGAAGTGTGCCCATTCAGGACAGCATTCTTGTTAGCGCTCAACTTCCACATCTAGATAAAAAGAACACTTTTTTATTCTTGTGTTCCTCTAAATCATGAGGAAATTTCTCTTCATGCTTTAGTGGTATTAGCTTATGAGAGTTTCTTCTAAGCTACCTCAGCTACCATACTGTTTCTAGATTAGATTCCATTTTTATCCTTTCAGCTTCAAAATGTACAAACAAGAAAAGGTTTATTTTTTATTACTTCCTGATAAGGAAGATAATTGACCAGTTTTTTTATTATTTTAGCACTTGTTCAAAAAAGAAGAAAAAAGACTTGAAAAGTAACTTTTACAAGCTGTATAAAAATAAAATGTTACCAGCATTCCCATAACAATGATAATGAAAACAGGACACACGATCCAATCAACCACTTAATGAGAGTCCTTGTTTACATTTTCATTTGTGGAAATGACAAAGTAAAGCAACCCAGAAACCAGAATCAACCCTCTCAGACTGGAATAGCCTACTTGGGAACAGCATTACAAAACAGTGATAAAAGCACAAGTATTTTTTATCATATGCAATAACATAAGACACGCGAGAGTTCTGTTCTCCGTGCTGTCAGCGTAATACTTCTTACGAGAACACTTTCACTTAATTGAAGAGATTTTTATCTTGTTTCTTAAGAAAACATTTCGACATTAAATGGCTAGAGAGCACACAGGATCACTAACAGTCTTCTGGCTCATTAGACACAAGAGGGTTACTGAAGTTGGTTAATTTAAAGGTATTGCTTCACTTTCACTCATCCATTTCTAGAACTTCCATGTATAAGCACTTCAGGATTTGGCCCATGGATTATAAATAATGCACATCATTGTTCCCTCCCAAGAGAATACTTATAATGTTGGAAGTGAAGAAACCTAGCTGAGATGGACTATTTTCAGCCAAAGGATGTTTATGTAGCAGCCTGGCATGCCTCCATAGGAAAACACATGCTCAATCCAGTAGAAACCCATTTTTAATTGCTGAAAAGCATTTTCTGAGTTATAAATAAATCTTCATACCAATTCTTTGGGCTTCTACAAAGACACACAGTAATTCTAAGGACATCTTACATAGCTTTCTGCCCGCCATAATAGAGAGTCAGCATCTCTATTATTGCCCAGAGTACTTTCTACTGAGCACTTAAGGATAGCAGGTAATAAATCATTTTTGTAATAAAGGAATAAATCATCTCTGTGGTAAAATAAGGATGATAGCATTCTTGAAAGTATAGAAACAGTAAATACAAATGGAAAAGGGTCAAAACTCAGGCAGTGCCAACTAAAAACACAAAGAATTTATTGAAATATGTTTGTAAAAGCTAATTAAAATATTAAGCCTATATTTCTCCTTTCCTAGAGTAGCTAATTGCTACATTTTCAACTTACAACAAAATTAGGGCAAGCCTTCAGATGTACAATTAACTGAATCTCATTCCAAAGCAGTCAACAGAAACCATGTGAGCATTTTTCTTTCTGAAATCAGAGTTGATATCTCCAACCTACAAATTCATTTTTTGATGCATACAGCTTAATGAAACCAGAATGGCTGAAAGTCCCCAAATTAGTTACGAATATTGAAATCCTATTAATAGTGAATAGAAAAACTGTTAGAACTGGTTTATATGGTTAAAAAAAGAAAAAAAAAAAAAAAAAAACTTTTCAATCTTTTCTTCTCGCATTTTCAATGCAGAAAAAGATGTATATCTACATATATCACCATTTAAAAGAAACAGACATTAAGGACAGGTCCATTTTCTACCTGTTGAATATATTAAGATGTTACATTCCTTAAGCATTTCATTCTTTGTGAATATGCCTATACGTAGCTTTAAATATCAAATTTATCATCAGTAGGTCAGTAGGATGAGATTTTTAGAGGACTAAGGAGCTAAGTGAATTTTGTTAAAAAATTATAGGTATAGCTTGAAATCAGCATTTTAGCTTTGGGAGCACAGCATTTATTTAGTCATTAGTTGGGCTGTTGGTGTTTGTTTTGTTATTTTTGGTGGTTTTTTGGTGGTTTTTTTTTTGTTGTTGTTTGTTTGTTTTTGTTTTGTTTTTTTTAACTTTTCTTCCTGAAGTTATTTCCTATTGCTTTCTGCATATATGCTTTGGGCAGCAGTTCTTGTGCACGCAGTGTTAAGAATTCTTGAAAACTGAGCTGGGTGTCTGCTCTGAAGCAGATACATTTTTGTACTACAAAACATGCAGCCATGAAGTGCAAACATGTACAATTCAGAGTTCAACAATAAACTTCCTTTCATGAGTATCACATGACAATATTCACTTAAATTCCCTATCTTTTTTTTTCCAAAAACCTCAGTGCAACATAACGCAGATGAGATTTGAAATTGAACATCTGATTTAAGATATATGGACTCAGTGGATGCACAAACAGTCTCTCAGAGCACCATCACGAGAAACCTACTGTTCAGTGGCTGTGTAGGTTGACCCAATCAATAACTTAATTATGTAAGTTAAATGACTAAAGCTAGTGTTACAATTTAGAAAATTAGTGCAACTGAGAGTGAATGGTCTGCTAATAAAACAGATGCATTAAACTGCAGCATATGCATAGGATAATTTCTTAATTTTTTTTATTATTTTAAATCAAAATAATGTTTGTAGAAATATTTTTTGCTATATTCATTTGGATCAACACAGTGTTGAAAACTCCTGGATTATACATGGTGATCTAAATGGTTTGCCACTGTAGCCCTTCTGCATCTTACAATTCTATGCAGATTATTACAGATCAGAAGCCCTCTCAGATTTGCAAAAAGTCTCCTATTCCATTTATTTACCATTGTTTCAAAGATACTTAAAATAAACCTCAATTAAAAATTCGTTTGGATTTTTCATCAGTTTATCAATTCACACATTTTCAAAACATCATTCTTATCAGTATGTATTAAAGTAATATTTTTTGCATAGAAGAGAGAGAAGTTTTGTTATGCCAACTTCATTCAGAAACAGTCCCATTTCTTTTGCCACTAACCAGTCAACAAAATCCAGTCCATACCTGAAATTATTGTTTTTTCTAGTTTATGTACATACTGGCTGGCTGCAGTGTTTTACTGTTCATGTCTTCCACGTCTAGGATACCAGAAATAAAGTTAACAAAACTAACTGCATATAAACTCACCCCTATTACAGAAAAGAATTTTTAAAAAGGAAAAATGCCACATAAAGGTGTCTAGCTAGTAATGCTAGATTGCTAGACAATCTAAATCAGCAGTTGGAAAGTAGGATTTTATAAAGTTTACAGTCTCTTTCCTCCAGTGAACTAAATAATCAGCAACTGACTTAAATTATATAGAAAACCACAGCCTAAAAATCACATGGCACTACAATACATTTTGGTGTTTAATCATCTTTGTAATCACTGATATCAAGTATTACAAGTAATAGACAGAGCTTAACAAGACAGTTAACCAAATACGTTTTCAGCTGCACATAAAAGTTCATGAATACAATTTCCTGTATTCAGCTAGATCTATGGACAATTAAGAAACACTTCAGAAAACAGCATGTTCAGCTAAAACTCAAATAACTCAGAGTTTTAGATCTAACTGAAGGAGGTGTTTCCTTTACCTTAGAAGACGTTCATATTTTTGATAGGGCAAAGCAGTATGATATCTTAAAGCTGATATACTGAGCACATACAAACAGGATGCTGAGTCTCTTCCCCACAGACAAGGATTAATAAGTTTTATCTTAGTAATCAGTTTTAAAGGATATTAAATGTTTAAGAAAAAATAGAAAAAAAAACCCAAAATTTATTAAGATTTAAATACTAACCAAAATGTTTCAGAGAATATAGAATTTTTTTTCCCCAGGGTATCTAGAGGTTCAGATTTCTTACAAAACAAAAATTAATCTAAGTTGATATCATCTACTTCAGACTATAACTACAGAGTTTATAACTGTGTTCTATAGTTTCTTCTCTATCGAGAAAACCCTAAGTGCAATGGATAAAAGATCAGTAACTGCTAGGTATAAGGTGATGAAGTGAGAAGACAGATAGAAGAACAAGAGGTAGGAAAGTTGGTCAGAGACTGTGACTGGGGAGTAGAGCGAGCCAGTAGACAAGGAAGGAAAATATTCATGGAAGGAAGATTAGAAAACTCAAGATTATTTATTTATTTATTTATTTTTTTAAACAAAAGACTTAATCAAAGGCAACCAAGGCTTAACAATGAGTTAAGCAAAACAGAAATAGGAGAAAAGATCAAAAATATTATTCATGTGAATGAAATGGAAAGGAATGGAAAGGATTTTTAAAAACAAAACAAAAAAAAAAAGTATAATATATAGTGGTTTTGTGCTCTTTTGTTTTTGAATGAAGTTTCTTTTACTCAACTTTTGACTCTTTGACTTAATGATGGTTTGGCTAGTTTTAGTTAAAATAGTTATAGATTTCCCTTTCATTTTCCATTCTCTGGACATCAAAAAAATCCTTCCACATTTTCTAGAAAGACTCACACATACACTCACACAGAATTAAACATGGTCACAGTAATAGTAGCCCAAAATGGTTACATTCAGATATATTGAATTGTCTCTAAAAAAGAGAGGATAAGTGTATCTCTACACAATTACTCTTGGCATCTAAAAAAAATGGCTCTTTTTCCTGTCAGTCACTTCTTGTGGTAGAAAAGGGTCAGCAAAAATAAAACGCACAAAAACAACATGGTAACTGCACATTAACTGGGAAGCTGCACCCAAATTCCTCAGTGGACACTTCCCTCTCATCTGTCACCTTCAGCACTTTTAAGAGAAACTTAAGCTCACCAATGCTGTAAAAATGACTGACAGCCTTACCTAGAGTGGGATTTCCTACCTTTTACGCTTGTTTTATTTATCTTTAGCTCTATTATTACTGGCCCAAAGTAATACTGGATACTTAAACAGTCAACATCAGCTACACCTACTCAGTTGGTACAGGTGCTGGCCCAAAGTCAATATGTTAGTTTCTTAGACTGACCAATAGCAATGGGGTGTAAAATGATGTGGGGAAGTAAAAGAGTACGAAAAGACATGACAGAAATCCAGGAATTAAGGTATGAACTACAGATGCTAAGCAAATCTCTTTCACTCCTGTACAGTAACACTTCACGATGATGGCGCCTTCAAATAGGGGTGAGATTTTTGGACTCCATAGCTAATAGCCAGATCTTAATAGAGCCCTAGTTTTCAACTTACTCTTAATTCTGCCAAGACACTTAAATGCTCTAAGACTCAAAATTTGGTCTAATTCAGATCTATCTCTGTCATGATTTTTATTGGATTCCACATCATAACATCATGTTGTAAGCTCTCAGAACCAGGGGCTGCTGTAAGCAATTCTTGGAAATCTGACTTAGCTCTACCTATAATTCATCCCATATATGTATTAAAAACTAGGAGTACAATTACCTTCATGCAATTTTTTGCACTTCTTCACCTTTAGTTCAGGTGTTGAGACTGTATAATCTACATTGCATATACCTCTGTCAGTTAATACCACTATAGTCACAGGAAATAATTACAAAAACCGAAAAAAAAGAATGCAGAATGGGTTAATCCAATACAGACACTCATCTAAATAAAGTAAGCTGTGGCAGGATATAATTTTGGTAAGTTTTTCAAATATTTATAAAAAGGATCTACATCTATCCTAGCTAAAATAAACGAAAAACAGTGAGTCATCATAGTTAGGATAGGTCTGCACGGCACAGATCTAACTCTGCCTTGCTTCTCTCTGCAAGAATCTGAAGGTGGTCTTCCTTATACAGAACCCCTTTACATAGGCTGGGTAAAAATCTGCACCAGCAGAAACCTTACACACCAACAGGTGGTTCTCTTTATTTTTCTCTCCTTCCTACTTATGCTAATGGTTAATGAAAACAGCAGTAAAAGTTGGTACAATAAAAGTTATATTTCCACTTGTGAAAAATTAATATTGCTACTGCCACTATACCACATATTAATGAACAGTTCATAAGCTATTTCTGAAACTTCTCCTTGCTTCTCAGTAAAAAGGAGAACAACTCACAGCATCTGTCTAAAGCAGAATAGATTCCTCAAGAACTCTTCTCAAAGAATTCAAATTTTTGTACATTTCTTTCCTTAGGAAAACAAGATCGATGTTTATATTCATATGCACGATACAAAAAAATGGATGCTTAGAAGGAAGACTCTATTACACTCTAGAGAAATCTGGGAAAACTTTCTGGAATCCCAACAGTTGTGGTTTATTTTTTCCTTTTTCTTTTAAAGAAAAAAAGAAAAAAAAGGTAAGAATTTCTGAGGTCCTGTAAACTCAGATAACGCTATGCTTATAGTCTAGATTTCCCAATTTGTTTCTTTAAGAAACTGTTGATTAAAGTGGTAAAAAATGATTAAAATTTCCCATTGCCATGAGACTGAATTTGTGAGTAGAATTATGACAAAGTCAGCATCAGAAGTTCTTTATATGCCTCCTTTACATTGGTAGTGTCATGAAACCAGATTGTTTTCTAAGGTACCTCATCCTTCACACTATTTACATCAAAAAGATGAGAGATGAGTATTTTACTTTAGCATTATGTAATTATTTCTCACTGTGGTCTGAAGTAGAATCAGGAAAGCATGAACAGGAATGATATGTTGCATTAGTACACTGAAATTCAGTCATCTGCAATCTCATCTGAGAGGCTACTAGGTGAATAGTACAATAGTAAGTGAACATATCCTCACTGCAAATTCCCCTAACAGATTGCAAATCCTCAAGTTGCAACACTGTCCCTGCTATCTTTCAAAAACTCACTTCTTTATGCAGACAGAAGGTGCCTCACAAACAGCAAAATGTAATATTTGATAGAAATGGTTTCTGTCTTCATAGGTTTGTACAATTGCTTTCATATTTACAATTGTAAAAGTCTAATAAGTATGTGATACATGGATGCTACTTGTCATCTCTATCAAAAAGAATTTATTATTTTTTACCAAGACAGTTGAATAAAATAAATCAGGGTAACAACAGAGTTTAAATAAACATCTTAAACGTAGCTGAGTAAAAAGACGGAGTTGAAATTTAATTCTTAACAGTAACTACAAATCCAGCCCCTTAGGCACAGTAAAGATGCCTTCAGGGACTCAATTTTTCTACCTAGACCATTTCACTATTTCAGGTGAAACAGCGCCAAAAAAGTAACTCTCAGTACCTAGCTGCACGGTGGGGGGAGGGGAAATGAAACACAAGCATCAGGCTTGAAAGTCCTTCAGCACCAAAGCCAACTTAAAGTTTAACTACAGCATCTGAGTTTATAGCATGTATTACAAATTAGCTCACTTAAAGAGGAAAAATACTTCCTCTTATATTACTAACCAAGACTTTTGCAGGCACTGTGTCCACAACAGATTCTTAAAAATGAATCAAGGAACGTCTTACCTTGCATCGTTGTTTTTGTGGGTTCTGAAAACAAAGGAATGAGCAGGAGGTAGATGAGGTAGACAAAGGAGAGTCCATTGTAACGGAAAGCACAGGCTGTGAGAAAAGAAGAACATACAGCTTAAAGATAATGTAATTTAACAGCATAGAGTAATCACAATTTGAATTTCTTATTTACCGTAGCAACTTTTCACCATTTTTAATATAATTTCTATGCAAGCCTTTAAGTGGCTGCTTAAAATAAGCAATGACATTAAAACTCTTGAAGTATTCTTACATTAATAAACATTTTAAGCTTAGCACTAGAGACTCAAGCTACAAAGACTTTGTATGGAGTGATGTACAGTCAGTTACTAGCACAAAGTTCTACATTTCTCATCTGTAAACTCAGAAAGCCATCCTCCATAAAAATATACAGAGATGCATAAATCAGAATTCATGGGCTCTCTTTAAGAATATACCAGCATCTAAGGCAAAGGATCAATGTTATCAGTTGGCCTACTACCACCAGCAGTAAATTTATGAGTTACTAACAAACAAAAATAACTTGGCTGTGACTTAATTTCAGTACATTCCCTATTATCCTATCTTGTTTCTTGATCTCCATTCAAGTATATTTTTTTCCCTCAAGAGATTAGTGCTTTAGAAAGCTACTCTGCCACTGCAAAAAAACTATAATCAAACATGTTTAGCAAGATAAAAGAGTAAAAAACTGCAGCAATGCAATTATTGTTCTGCTCCGTGACTTTATCTGACAAATACATATGTTCTTAGGCAGAATAGATTCATTTGTAAGGGACCTACAAAGATCATTGAGTCTAAGTGTCACGTTACTATTATGAGCTTTCTCCAAATGCCTCTTAAACATGCACAGTGCACCAACCACCTATTTAGGAAGCCTGTTTTTGTCTCTATCTAGCCTCTCAGTAAAGGTATTTTTCCTAATGTCTAGGCAGAACCTCCCCTAATGGAGCTTTGAGCTATTCCCACACATCTAGTCACAGGATACTAATAAGAAAAGATGAGTACTTATCTCTCCAGTTTTACCCCCAAGTAAGCTGTGGAGAGCAAAGGTCAGCCTCCTTATCTTCAAGCTTAAAAACCCCGTGGCCCCAGCTGCTCCACTTTATAGGGCATTCCCTCCAGCCTTTTAACCAGCCTGGTTAAACTTCTCTGGATCCTTTTTATATTGTGCAGACCAGAACTGGACACAACATTCAAAGTGAGGCCACATGAATGGTAAATAATGAAGGGATAATCAACTCATTTGACAAGTTCGCTACGGTGCGTTTAACACACCCTAAAATGTGGTTTGCCTTGTTGATGCCAAGGCATGCTGCTGGCTCACATTAAGCCTGCTATCACCAGCACTTCCAATTCTCTCTGCAGTGCTGCCCTCAAGCCACTTATCTCTCAGTTTGATTTTGTGTCCAGTATTACTCAATCCCAAGTGCAGAATCTAGCACCTATTTTTGAACTTCACACAACTGCTGATTCCCAGTTCTCCAAGAAATCTGGATCCCTCTGGAAGGCCTCTCTCTCATCCTTCTAGAGAGTCAACAGCACAACAGCATTTCACAGCTTGGTATTATCAGCAAACTTGCTAAGAATGCATTCAAACCCTGCATCCAGATCACTGATTGATAAAAACATTGAGCAGAACTGACCTCAACACTGAACCTTGGGGAACACCACTAGTAACCAGCCAGACGTAGCCCCCTTCACTACAACACTTTGACCATTTCTATTCAGCCAGTTCTCCATCCAGTGCAGCATGTAGCTGTTCACCTCACACTCGGACAGCTTGGCTGGAGGCATGGCATGCTGTGAGTGATAGTATCAAAAGCCCTGCTAAAATGTAGAAAAAAACCCTACATTTACCATCATCCACTAAGTGAGTGACTTTACCATAGGCTATCAAGTTCTAATACTCAAAACCATGAAGAACAATGCACTGAATATTAAATCTGCTTCACACTCTAGTAAAACAACAGAGGATGATCCATAAAAATTAAATGACTCATGATAATTTGCAGTTCCTTTGGCATTCACAAAGGTCTCCAAGGCAACTGTAAGTAGATGCCCACCAGGTTGGAGATCAACGGAATTCCATCAGCAGATAAAGCACCTGCAAAAACGATTTCCTGGTAAGCCAGGTAGCACAGAAATTTCTGGATATTTGAGTTCCATTGGTTAGTTTGCACCATCAGTTCTGTCTCAAAGTTACTGCAATTTTAGGATCTAAGGTTTGTTACCTCTCCTCAAAACCATCTAATCGATTAGCAAAATTAATTTCAGAAGAATTATTTTTGAACTATATTTATCTTTAAATTTACTGCTTTCTATTTCCAGAACTGAGGAGACTGTGTACTCAAAGCTTTTCTACTCTGCAACTATATAAACTGGACTATTAAAAATCATTACTTTTCCATAAAAGCCTTCCCTTATCTTCATATAGCTTTTTGCAGAATTATCAAAGTATTTTGAAGATAAATGTGTATATCTTTATAAGAGATATATATATATATATGTAAGATATATTTGTATATATATTTATTTCCTAAACTGAAAGTGAAAATTGTTAGTACCCAAGAAGCCCTTAGATAAACTCAGCTTCTTAGAATAAGATGCATTACAGTTTTTTTTGTTTTGTTTTTATAAACTTCAGGGCACTTTCCCTTGGGGAAAAAATGAGTGCTCTGTAACACATAAAATTGAATTCTCCATAAGTGATTATTTGAAACATTTTTGTTTTAGTGCATAACTCCATATATATCTATTTCTATAGATAGATAGGTAACTTTCAAGCCAGGGTCACAATGGCATCTAACACAAAGCTATGGCAATTTAATTCATCTTTATTCCATAGGAGTTAGAAAATAAATGCATAGAGAAAAAATATCATGCAGACTTATAAAATTTCTGCAAAGAGTATCATAAATTCATATCAGAATATAAAAGATAGCTGCAGTATCCTATACTTCTTGTATTCAATCATTTGATCAAAGAGATAAATTAATCACAGCCAACTGATGTTCATATTTCACTACATCTGTAAATGTATTCATAACTCTCCCAGTATAAGCAATACAAGTCTTTGAAAACACATATATATGTGCATTCACCAAAAAAAAAACTGCTGAAGCCTGCTCTTATTTATTTTCTGGAGTGAAAGAGAAATCTTTTAGTCTCGCAATGGAGAACATTAAAAAAAAAAAAAAAAAAGTTTTATAATTTTTTGAGAAGTCCATGTCATGATTTCCTCATACAGGTAAAACAAATGAACTAAGAGGGTTGACATGCTTACAATACAAAATTTTTCCAATGATGCTACATTCACTGCAGTAAATATTTCTGTTTAGTGCCTTTTAAAAAGTCCAAGGAAGAGCAGAAGTATTAACATAAAGATTTATAATTTCTATTAGATAAGAATATCAGAATTTGTTAGGTTGAAGAACCATTCTCTTGCCAGCCTTTTATTTGTCTGTCTTTTTCAACTGAAGAATTGACATTACAGCTGGGAATTCGTAGATTACTAACATCTTAAGTGTTTTTTGGCACAGTCAATAGAAACAATATTTCAGCACTAAAAAATGACATTCATAATTGTATGTTGCTTTATCCTAACTTTAAACAACAACAAAAACTACAACAAAAGCACCTGCAACATGCATTGCACTGTGATTGCACGAAGTCATGGTCTAAAATTATGTGAAAAGCATATAATCCTAAGTGAGACGCCTTTCAAGATTAAGGTTTGTTCATTTTTTTTTAGGCTATACACTTTTAAATGTCCCAGCCTAAATGTTCTGTAGGTTCACAGTCAAAAATCAAAAGAAGGGATTCTGAGACAGCCTGCAATTCATCACTCATTAAGAAACATTGATAACATTTGATCAAACTATTTTAGCGAGAAACCCAGAATTAGTATGAAAACTATTTTTCACATTTTTGAAAAATAAAGACAGATTTTAACTCATTCTTAAGATAAGCATGTGCTGTACCAAGAACCACCTCACAAAGGAAAGTTAATTTCAAACATTCCATCAGGTACAGCTTTGGAGGTCTGTAAGCAAACAATTAAGACCTAATTTGGATGACTGAACTAGGCTAAATTAGAAAATCATTTCTTTTAGGCACAACGCATGAACAAGACACTGGTGTACACCCAAGATGACACAGTTCTGGAGTTCAGGACCAAATTGTAAAGTAACTTCTAAATCAAACAAAATCAAAATCCTGCAAATCAAGGTGCTGTACAAGGCCATCCTTGTACGTATATCATGAATAATCAATTCTTACTGGAATACGAGATTCCCCTGGATCGTCAATCAGCTGCTGTCCCATGACATGATTATTACGCCTCTTCACTCGTCCTCCGGTAAGACATTACACGGAAAGCTTCCATATCTTTAGAACATTCAAAACTTTAGTTTGTCGTTGTTTTTATGTAAAACTATACATATTTATTTTAACCTCAAGCATTTTATTGATATCAAGGCTAGCAGGTCCTGCATTAGGCTCCAGACTGCCTTATAGTGGCAGTCCACCACAAAAGCTCCAGAACTTCTTATTCTTCACTGTCTAGGGTTGTTATAAGCTGAGTCAGGGCTTGGAGGATATTACCCCTGCAGGCACAATCCTCTTAGGATTTGCAGGGAGGCCACAGTCTCAACCTGTTCCCCAGGCAAGTCCCTGACACCCTGGTCACCCCAATCCCTGGCAGGGTGGGAGGACGGGGCCTTGCTACCTACCCTGAGGGAGATGGGGGTGTAAGTGCCTTTATCCACTCCATAGTTATGAACAAACTTAGTTCTCACTGGCATTAATGCTAAGTTCAGATTTTCTAGGCAACGTTTTAAAATGTGGTAAAGTGGATCATACTGATTTTGCACAAGTTCAAGAATGAGAACATTTTCAACTCTAAAAGAGAGAAGGACAGTTAAAATGTATAGAATAAGAACAACTCCAAATAAAGAATTTGGAAAGGAAAATGAGTTACAGAAATAAAAAGTAAAATATATATTTATATACACTATCAAATATTGGAGATATGAAGTCAAGACCTGAGAAGATCGCTTTACTGCTATTTGGAGCTGAACACACTTTTATTAAACTTTCTATTAATACCCTACCTTAATATCAAGCACAAAGTTGAGAAAAAATGAAAACAGAATTTTACTTCTTTTTATATGGGTTCATGCACAAATGCTTTTGAAAATCTACAATACTGCACAAATGTGGTCTTACACAAAATATTATTTAAAAAAAATCGTAAGTTGTCCTTCATTATTTAGTTACGGTCTCAGGTGCCTTCACTGCTTAGAGAGGGATGTGTTTGAGGAGAAAGCTCATAAATATCACATCCAAACTACAAAGCTTAAAATTAAGATTGTATGGCTTGTGCTTTTGTCTATGCGTTATCCACATAATCAAGTGGTGAAAAGATAAGCTTATTTACTGTTGGCTGGATAGAATGATCCATTATAAAACAGGCACACAACTGAACCTCTTGGAAAAAAAAAAAAAAAAAAAAAAAGCAGCAGTCACTCTTGTCTCCATCTGTCCATGTTCAAAGGAGAGCAAGATCCACGTCTGTTTCAATTCAGAGACAAGTGCAAATCTTCTTGTATCTGCTTTGATTTCTCACTTTCAACTAACACAGACATGTCTGAGAGCAGTAAAAATAATAAAACAACTATACTTAAAATTAACATTGTTGGTCTAAGAATTTGTATCACCGTGTTCTGAAGATGAAATACGCCATTCCAGTTTTTATTTCAGAGATACTCTGATTTTCTTCTACAAAATTCTTTACAATATCAAGGAGGAAATTGCCACTCATTGTAACATTAGATATGTTATAAAATAAACAAAAATAAAATGGAAAAAAAAAATCAGCTATTTTTATGAAGAAAACTTGAAATGTGACAATGCATACAGCGTGCAGTGCAGAACAACGCCAACTCAGGGTAAGTTACCTCTTTCATCATTGAATACTCCCTTCCACATGGTTCATCACAGCACTTTTATAATCACATTTTTCCACATGGTTCAGTGTCCATCAGGAGAGAAGACTCCTGGAGAGTGAATATTTTTTCAGTGTATTTATTTATTTGTATTTACTCTTTTTTCCTCTTTCTCAGAACAGCAGCATCAGTACATTTTTTGTCCATCAGAAATCATCTGGAATCAGTTATAACTTTGCGGCAGACTGTCTGGGAACTGAGTGCAGGGAGAGAAGACAAAAAATTTTGTTCTTTCTTTCAGCTCTAGAAATACATTTCCGGTACAGCAGTCACACTTTTCAGTTGCTTTTGAAATGAAGAAAATGAACATCTCAGATGCGAGCACAATACAAACACCTTACTCATAATTATGTATTCTTAAAGACTATTCTCACAAACCAATCCAATGTCAATAAGCTTCTTTGACGTGACTAGGTATACAAGCATTTCTGAAGCAAAAATCATGACGGACACCATCATCACTATGTTTTATCATTAGAAAAATCTACAGCACATTATAACTCATTTCAAGTTCAATTGCAGACTCTTACAGTCCCTCGTATTGCCTTTAGTTTTTGACCTTTTTACATGGTGTCAGTAATTCCTTACTCAGTAAATGAATCTGACAAAGTCAGGTTATTGTTTGTTTGTTTGTTTTGTTTTTATTGTTGGTTGATTGATTTTTCGATATTTCTGTATTTTCAATTCCAGTATTTTCTATCACAGTGGTTAAAGCTCATTCCAGGCACTCTTTCCTCTTCGCCCACCCACTTTGCATAAATAACGCACGCCAAAGTAAATTCCACTCAGAAAACAGTGGTCCCAGCCTCTGCCCCCAAAAATGGAGTTGACAGTGAACTTCCCTTTTTTACATGACAAAATTAGACAGCAAATCTGGGATCTATATCATCCTCAGGCTTCAATCAGGACAGAATGCCAGCCATCAAAACAGTGAACACTCAACTTACTGAGCTCAGGAAGACTGCCTGGTTCTCGTCCCTGCTCCAGTAGCTGCTCAGGAATTTTATCTGATGCCTGTTGTAACGATAAACGCATGAGCTTGTATTTTCTCTCCAAGCCTTCAATTCTCTTTCTAGGAAAGTAACTGGGAACTAAACAAACCACTCTGCTCCTCATTCATCTTCCTGGGATGAGAAAAGTGCGTTCCTTGCCCCCTGGATATCCAGAAAGAGCAATCTGCTTGTGCTGCTACAGTTGCATAACCCTGACAGACTCAAACTAAAAATAACAGCAAACACAGAACATAGACGACGAACAAACAGTACTGCTAAACAACATCAACCAAGGACAGATATGGAGACACTTGTACAAGAGATAGATTTCCACAAGCAGATCTCCGCCTTCATTTATAGCCACTAAGAATCTGTTAATTACCAGGAACAGCTACTGTGCCAAATTCTCCCAGCAATTAGAAGTGAAATTTTCAGCATACGTTTCTAATCCTCCACAGCTATCCAAACTCATCATCTTTTAAAACACAGAAGTCACCATAAATCAACTGACATAAGATGCACAAAGCAGCATAACTTTTTTTTCCCTAGCTGTTGCTGATGCTTACACTAGTCCTAAAAAAACTCAGAGTCAGAGGAAGGACGTGGCAAAAAAACTAATGCAGACAAATGCCTCTAAGGAATATAAACATGACTAAACATCAGAGAGGTGTTAACACTAAGAAATATAAGTGTCATTAGTGAAGTTACAAGTAGGAATGCAGTGTTTAAAACTCTGCTATTATTTATTCCAGTAACAGATAGATAGACTTCCTTTCTTGGTCCATCACTGGAAAAAGAGCTCAGGAGGTTGAAACTGAAAGTCATAAATCTGGGTGATGACACAGTGCTTTAGAGCGTGCTACCACTGTGTTTACCAGAGGAAACAGAATTTCAAAAGCAGTTATCTCTAGGATATGTCAATTGTGTAAAAAAAGACCAAAATTCATAGTTCTTGTAGTCACACCAAGTTGATGTTTCTTGTATAAAATATGTGCTGTTGTTTAAAGAGGAATTGCGCATTTCTTTCTCCCTTTAAAATATGCTAACATTTTTCCCTTATTGTGAGCATGTCAAATTTTTAACACGATAGAAAAATATGCTCAGGAATATCATGAATTGCCTTTCAAAGCATTTGTCCTAACAAGGTATCTGTAGAGGATTCTGGGGAATCATGGAATCCTGAGAGATGTTGGGAGATCTTACTACTGCAAATCTGTTTTGATCAACAATTATTTAAACCCCAATGAATTTCATCTGAACGGGATCATAGTACATACTATGAATTTGACAGCAAGCATATAATCATGTAACAAAGCAGAAAATATCTTCTTTTTACCTTCATTCTGAGTAGGAACATTCTCCAAAAATCACAAGGCACATATTAAAACTGTATCTGTTTCTATACATATCACTAAAGAATTGCTTTCCGTATCCACAATATAACAATCTACATTTGGTCATCATTCAGGTTGCCAAATCTCTGGTGCTTGTGGGAGGTCTTCTATGAGTTGATACTCCATTACAGGCCATCTGCAGCAATGTTTTATTCCCCTAGAATAATAATTGCAGAAACTCCTCCAGACCTTAGATAAGCTCCCAGCCAAATTTTAAGAACAAGGCTGAAAATTGAAAATGATTTAATACCTCCTTCGTGTTTATATAACAAACCACTGTGTCCTTATCCAAGAATATTTGAATGTGGGAAGTTAAGAAGTTTAAGTTGAAGAAAACTTCCCACACAGTTAGTAATTCTAATACATTTGTAACTAGGCTCTATAAAGACTGACTATGTATTTCTTTGGAATCAGGCCACTGTTCTGAAGATACCCAATGATATTATGCAGTACTATTTCAGCAGAAAAAGAAAAGCAGTCACATCCTGTTACAGTTGGTGTTACAGCTGGAAAGATTACCGTAGTGAAAACAAGAAAAGAAACAAACAGGGAAAGAATGTTCACCTGCATCCAAAGATCTCAGTTCACAGGAAAGACTCCACAGAGAAGGGATTTCCAGGAAAAGATCCTTTCCCAGTGTTAATCAGTCCTTAAATGGGGTCTAGGAGAAGTGCATCCAGGCTCCACCCCTTCTGGTCACACAGCTGAATTGCCTTCACCTGCTCTCCCATGGCTTTCTCAGTCCTTGCCTCAAGTGATCAATCAGTGGTTCAGACTGTGACTCCACAGTTCCTATACACATCCCAACAAGGATTCTCAATTCACCACTACTTGAGCTTCAGTGGCCTCAATGGAGCCAATCACAAAAGAACAAACTGTTGCACAGTAACAAAAGAAACAATAAAAGCTTGTTTCCATTAGGTCTGCTCCAAATGCATGAAGACTGGTATAGGTAAACTTAAGGGCATCATTCTGAACCTTCATTCCCAAGATGCAATTTTCTAATTAAATGCACTTTTCTAATTTAAAAACAAACAAACAAACAAAAAAAAGCTATTCTTCG
>NW_024884253.1:49681286-49694999 GCF_019232065.1 Centrocercus urophasianus
AAAAAAAAAAAAAACACAGCATCCCTTTAATTGGGCAACATCTCAAATATAGAGCAATGAGTCCACTGAGAATCTCAGAAGGTCCTTTTCTTGAGAAAGAGCCAAAGTATACATCCTCAAGGATTAAAAGTAAGTGAAGGGGGCATTAAATTTGATTTAAACATATCCTGAAAATTTAAGAAGGATACAAACAGCAAGCTGTGTTTCAAGTAAAAAAAAAAAACAAAAACAAAAAAAACATGTTTTTCTTTGCAGTCTCAGCGGAGAAACTAATGATCCCTTACTGACAAGGGTTCTATATACAGTGAAGATAACAGCAACATAATTACTTAATTCCTTGTAACTTTATTTATAAGCATTCTTGATAGTATAAATTTTTATTTCATCAAGAAAGTATTTTAGTCAGTAAACCCATGAAAATTTATACCAGTTAGGAACATAAACCAATGATTTCAAAGTGGTCTTTATCAGTAAACTGACCAGAATTAGTCTTGGATTATGTTTGCAATGCTACAGAAGAAATGTGCTAGTGTAAGATTAATGTTGGGTTTTGCGTGAACACAAAGGATTCCCTTCATAAACTACTAGATCAGTGTAAAATAGCCAGTCAGTTTGTCAGGATTGTGCTTATTTGTTCCTCTAGAAAAATAACTAATTTCTGGATTTATTATAGACAGTTAAGAGACATAAGTGGGAAGATGAGGAAAGAAAAACAGCAGCCACTTACAATATCTTGAGAGATATTTAACTTAGCAATCTGTTGTGCTGAAGTGTTGTCAGGCCAAAAAAGCAGAGATTATTGGAGAGACAAGAAATTTCTTTCTTTCTAAAAAGAAGTAGTATTAGCAGTAGTAGTTACGGTTTAAAACAAGTAATTGAAATAAATTCATTAGTTTATTTAATTAAATTAATTAAGTAATCTAATTTATTTCCTTTTAAAACCAAGAAAAACCAATATTATTCTTCAATTTAAAAAAGGAATAAATAATGCCTGAAACATTCATGGCATAGAAACTGCAGCTGTGAAACTTCTTCCCACCTTATCCATTCCTACAAATCCTACCCATAATTGCAATTAGCTTATACAGCATATGAAGCAATCACTGAAGCTCATTTTGAATATTCAGCAGTCCCACAATTTTCTTGCCTTTTACCACTGAATGAATTTTGAGAATTGTTTTGAATCTAAAACTTCTAAGTTAACTACAAGAAAATGCACCATTAAAAAAAAAAAAAAAAAAAATTAAATCCCTTACACAAGAATAAAAGTGTATCAGTACCTTAATGTAACTCACCATGACATCAACTGCTAGATAAAGTGGGCTAGGATCCTGAGATCAACACACATTAAAAAAAAACCTAGCGTCAGTGTGATTTCATAATCAGTACAAGTTGTAATTATATGATTGCAATAATTTACTCTTTGATTAAGGCATCACTGTCTGTTCATGAAAATATAGCTCTTCTATAAGAAATATTGTATGTCAACACTGCCATCAAATTTCTCCAAATTTAGAAGATTCTCCAGATTTCAGTTTTAAAACAGTGCTAGCACAATCCATGGCTTCACCAAGGGCAGATCTTGCCTGACCAATCTCGTGGCCCTCTATGATGGAGTGACAGCATTGGTGGACGAGGGAAGGGCAGTGAGCGATGAATGTCATCTACCTGGACTTCTGCAAAGTCTTTGAAATGGTCCCTCACCATGTTGCTCTCTAAATTGAAGAGGTGTGGATCTGAAGGATGGATGTTCGATGGATTAGGAATTGATTGGCTGGACGCAGCCAAAGGATCGTGATCAATGGTTCTGTGTCAGGGTGGAGACCGGTCACAAGCGGCATTCCTCAGGGGTTGGTCTTGGGACCGGTGCTCTTCAACATCTTCATCAATGACAGACAGTGGCATCGAGTGCACCCTCAGCAAGTTTGTGGATGACACCAAACTGAGCTGGGTGGTCAGTACACAGGAAGGAAAGGAAACCACACAGAGGGACCTGGACAGGCTAGAAAAGTAGGCCCATGAAAACCTAATGAGGTTCAATAAGGGCAAGTGCAGGGTGCTGCAGTTGGGCCAGAGCAATCCCAGGTGTTTATACAAACTGGGGGAAGATCTCCTTGAGAGCAGCCCTGTGGAGAAAGACTTGACGATGCTGATGGACAAGAAGCTGGACATGAGCCAGCAGTGTGCACTTGCAGCCCAGAAGGCCAACTGTGTTCTGGACTGCATTAAAAAAGGGGTGGCCAGCAGGGAGAGGGAGGTGATTGTCCCCTTCTACTTGGCTCTTATGAGGCCCCATCTGGAGTACAGCATCCAGGCCTAGGGCACCCAGTGCAGGAAATACATAGAGCTCTTGGAGCGGGTCTAGAGGAGGGCCACCAAGATGACCAGAGGACTGGAGAACCTCTCCTATGAAGAAAGGTTGAGGGAACTGGGCTTGTTTAGACTGGAAAAGAGAAGGCTCCAAGGAGACCTCATTGTAGCCTTCCAGTCCTTGAAGCATATAAAAAGGAAGGAGAACGGCTGTTTACAACGGTGATAGGACAAGGGGGAATGGTTTTAAACTGAGACAAGGTTGGTTGAGGTTAAATATTAGGAAGAATTTTTTCACTCAGAGGGTGGTGACACAGTGGAACAGGTTGCCCAAGGAGGTTATGGATGCCCCATCCCTGGAAGCAATTCAAGGCCAGACTGGATGTGGCTCTGGGCAGCCTGGTCTGGTGGTTGGCGACCCTGCACATAGCAAGGGGGTTGAAACTAAATGACCACTGTGGTCCTTTTCAATCCAGGCCATTCTATTATTCTATGATGTTCACCAGCATGAGTACAACATAGCACATCACTGGTGAGAAGATACAGAAGAGGGAAAATGTTGGTGGCGTGGGAGTAGTGAAATAATTGTATATGTAACCTCATATTAAAATCAAAATGACATTTTACACTTTGCTTCTTATCCTTCTTTATCCTTTCCTTCTTATTTATTTATCCTCACATGTGTCCAGATTTCTCAGAAGAAAGACTTTTAAACATCAAGAGGAAAGGAGTAAAGCATGGAAGTCCCCAACACTTCTGTGGAATATTCTAAAGAAAAGTATTTTATAATAATTATCAAACAAATGCACACACCAAATTGTCTGAAAACCCCTGGAACAGAAAAAAAAAATATATGGAAACACTTTTGCTACTTCAACTACCATTAGTACCTTGTTTCAGAGTACTCCAAGGTATCTGAAAGAGCAGACACGTCCAGTAAACAAGACTATTTAAGTTAGGAAAAAGGGAAATATCCTTACCTGTTTTACACATATAAGAAAACAAACCACAAAAAATGAGTTGACTTAACTGTGTTTATATGGTAGCGAACTGACCCCAAGGTCCTAAAGAGTTCCTACAGTTCCAAGAGCACTGCTTCTCAAGAAAAAAGTATACTCTTGCCTCTTCTCCAAAGAGGTGGCAGTTGTATAAGCAAGATTTTTATAACAAAAGCAATTATTTTTGAAACACATAAAACAACAGGGAATCCTGAAGTAGAAAAGTAGCTCTACCAGTCATATTTGAACCATTTTCCCTATTTTTCTTCCCTTATTACTAGCATCATTTTTTGCATGAGCCAGTCACTAATTACTGCTCTGCTTAAATACTTAAGCTATACTGACCACCGCAGTGTCAAACCACCTTGCAGGAAAACGTGTGTGTGTCAAACACTGCCATGATTTTTGAGATAATGGGAGTGGTAAGAGGTAGAGTAGCAGATTATGGATGCAGCTCCAGCACTGGAGGACAACACTATTTACATGACCCACGATGACAGAGCTAACACTTCAGATGCCTTCGTTAGCAGCCTTACACAGCTTTTCAAGACAAGGTAGTCCTATAACCAGGACACTTTCATTCAAGCAGAAAAATATGTGAGAACATTTTTGTTAATTTTGTTAGACTGCATTACAGGAAACCATTATTCTAATATTAGATTTCTCAGAATCCTCATCCATACCTTTTCTAAAACCTATGTTTATTTCTGTATTTATGACTGAACTCCCAAAATTTTGGCACTTATCTCAGAATTGTGCAAGATGATGCTCATTTGAGAAATGGGTGTGTTTGCTTTCCAGGATGTCCTGCATTTTAAGGTAGCAGGCTAGTTTGTATTTGGGTTTGGTGTCACAAACCTAGCAAGAGAAGATTAGGTTTTACAGAGACTGTAGAAGGAAGTTCATACTTTATTCCAAACAATCAAGTGCTGTTTCTTCATCCTCTAAACTAGGAGTTCACGAGATCTCTCCTGCTCTTTGCCCTCATCTTATTTTATTCCTCCAAAATTCACAGCTATTCCAGGCACATCACAATTCAAAATTAAAGGATAAAAGTACAATAAACATCACATAATGGTCTGAAACAATCTAATCACAGTTAATAACACAAAATCTTATGCAAGGCTTACCTGAGCCTCAAGGAAACAACAGGTACTACAAGGAGCTCATCCAAATGAACAGAGTTAACAGCCTGATCCTGAATGCTCGTATTTCACGGGATAGGCTCATAATTCAATTTCCACATTTTTGTTTATTTAGCTTATCTCTCCTGCCAAAAATGCAATTATTTTTCTGAAAACGAATGCCAACTTTGTGAGCCAAAAGCCATCTATCAGTTTGTAACTCAGAAATGTTTGAAGAGTTAAAAAAAAAAAAAAAAAAAAAAAAAAAGGCAAGTATTAAAATGCTGACTGAAATGTGCATGAATGGTTTGATTATTACATAGAGTCCTGGGGTAGGGAGAGGGGAGCACATCCTGTTTTGTGGTTAGGAAAAGTTGGCAATCTGACTCTGACCCCCACCCTTTTTTGTGTGATCTCTGCATAATAAATCTGACATTTCAGAAGAAAGCTTTCATTCTCCTTCAACAGCCCTGTGCAGAGGAGTAAAGAAAAGTGGGTCCTCCACTCAATTTTTTCATTGGTCCTCCGGATTTCCAAAAATAATACCTTACCCAGATGTTGAATTAGACTTTCAGTTTATTTGCAGGCAGCAGAATCAGTAGATTTCAAATTAGCTTCAGATGCTGTGAGTGAGGAAAAATCACTTCCCTCCAAATTCAACATCTAAAAGTTTTTTTGTGTTTTTATGCTTATTTTTGAAAAATTATAGGCCGAGAATTAGCCAAGCTCTAAATCAATGCTCCTTTCAAGATCAGAACTTTTAAACTCAATGAAATCCTTAATCTTGGTGAAACTTGGGCGCTAACGGCACTCAAACATTCCACCTCAGCCCCATCTGCGCTTTTTTCACAGAAGAAAAAAAAAAAAACTGAAAGTGACAGACTACCTCAGATATAATTATGAAATAAGTCTGTAGCTTTATGTCAGTATCAAATGAGTAATTCCTGATCCTATACAACATTACATTTTTACCAAATTTGGCTTCAGAGTAGTGCAAAAAGAGATGCACTCTGTACCTCTGATGGTTTATCAGTGTACTTGGGCTTAGAAGAGGAGGCAGGAGAGGAAAAAAAAAATCCCCTTCGCTACAATACAAACCTCTCCACCAGGCAGGCACATCATACTACTGTAACATGGGACATGATTGCCTCAGGAGAAGTACACTTCATGGCTCAAACATCTGTGACTTCTTTTTAAAGTACATTCGGAGCATACAAAAACACAATTGCAGCATATTCTCAAATATCTGAATACTTCCATTAGAACAGTTTATGTCTGGGAAATCAAGATTTAAAATAAATATTGAGGCAAATCCTAAAGCCTTTAACCTGGGCAAACTTCCATTTACCAAAGTACAACAAAAAGTCAAATTCTTCTATTTCAGATTTAAACAGATTCATCCACATTTCTTGAATTCAGATCAGTGCATCTGAAAGACCATGTGCTGCTACAAATGAAGTACAAGTCAAATTCTAGCCCAAGACCATTTCAATACAAAGCCTCAGAGCTGCTAATATAGCACCCAAACAAGAAAACAGACAGTAAATTAAAACCACAGCACTGCCATAATTTCAGTGTTCCTGAATTAGCCTGTTTATTCCTACTGTTAATCCCATAGGAGAAACAACAACTTGACAAAAAATACTCTTTGGAAAACTTAGACAATAAATTTCAAAAGACGCTCTGAACAGTGGTTTTTGCACGTTTCCACTCAATCCCTTTAAAACTACCACCTCAAGTTGCTGGTTGCCAGAAAGTAGCAACTTCTCTGGTTCATAGGTATATGGATGAGAAGTGGATGCTTCTCTCCTCCACACCAAAGGCAGACTCTGCTCAGACGCACGGGGACACAAAACACCACAAATACAGTCAACAAACTCAGATGTAAAACATGCACTGACAAGAGTAGTTACATTTGCATTATCTAAAAGTATAGCTGAAGGAAGATTCAAGGACCCCATAGTTTGTGCTACTCATATATCTCAGGGAACTTTGGAGAAATATGTGATTATGAAGAATGAAAATAAAGGATGTTTTTGTGGAGAGGAGGGATGCAGAGTATCAAGGTCATAATAAGCAGAAATCAATTCTGCACTTAAGCTATTCCTGGAACTCTTTTTTTGTGTGTGTGTGTGTGTGTTCTTGAAACACCACCAGGAGCAACACCAAAGAAACAGAATGCAAAGAATATCCTTCTAACAAAGGTAAAAAATAATATGTTGATACACGTACATGTGCTTGCACACATAGGAGGCTAAACCAGACATTCTCTAGCATTAATATATTTTTATGTAGTCTAATATGTTTGGATGCCTCATGTAATTAGAAACCAGGACAAACTAACAATTATAAACAGCTTGAATTTTATTATACAATGTTTCAAACATATCTTAACCAACATTTACTGAGGGGTGTATCTCAGTACTTGGAGATCAAAATTTATCATATATGACATCAGTATGATGACAGAGTTTTTCCTTCTAACTCTACTCTGTGATGAAAAGCAAGTTGATTTTTTCTCCGTACCTTTGTAAACATGATGAGAACTGTATCATGATTACACATTAACACTACTCATTTTCTGCAGCAAGCAAGTTACTTTCACTGCTTACTATCTTCTATCAAGGTCTTGCACCTGGGTTGAAGCAAAATACACTATCAGTACAAGCAGGAGGATGTAAGGATTGAGCACAGCGCTGTCAAAAAGGACCTGGAGGTACTGGTGGATGGCAAGTTGGACATGAACCAGCAATGTCCCCTCATAGCCCAGAAAGCCAACTGTATCCTGGGCTATATCAAAAGAAGCATGGCCAGCAAGTTGAGGGAGATGATCCTGCCCTTCTGTTCTATGCTGGTGAAGCCTGATCTGTAGTACTGCATCCAGATGTGGAGACCTCAGTACAAGAGAGATATAGCCCTGATGGAGTGCATCCAGAAGGGGGCCACAAAAATGGGAAGGAATGCAAGGACGGGCTGGGAGAGCTGGGGCTGTTCAGCCTGATTTAGAGAAGGCACTGAGGTGATCTTTTACTGTGAGGGTGGTGAGGCACTGGAACAGGTTGCCCAGTGATGTGGTGAATACCCTGACTCTACAGACTTTCAAGGTCAGGCTGGACCAGGCTCTGGATGACCTGATCTAGACATGGATGTTCCTCTTCATTGCAGGTGAATTGGACTAGATGACTTTTAAAGGTGATTCCAACTCTAAGATCATAGAATCCTTAGGAAAGTTACTGGAGTTCCAAAGCAATTGCACTTATTCCTGTCAGTTTGTTCTCTAGGAAAACAGTGACCTCAAACTACTGGATTTTCTCTTCACAGAAATACCAAGCAAAATGTCGTGATCTCAGAATGAGAAAACATAAACCTTTACAAGCATTCCAAAAACCCCAAAACTCCCCCAAAACCCACAAGAACTCTTTTGAGATATTTATACTGTTATTCATCATCGCTACACAATACAAACTTGTGACATGGTCAGTGTAATCTTTTTCCATCACGTTATTTACATTTAAATCATGTTTTATGAGAATTGGCTCTCAGTTAAAGAGTCTGTAATAACCCCGTGTATATATCTCTTGTGCCATTGACTCTGGATGTAAGCATTTAGTTTTGGACTGCTAGAATAATAACAAAACACTGGAGGTAGTTCACAGAGTATATTGCCGGGGGAGTGAAGTTAACTATCTTTGTCAAGATTAGGAGAGATTAATTGTATCATAAAGGAAAAGCGGAAGATTCTATAGCGAGCTGAAGGGCAGAGCACACCAAGCAGGAAGAAGCAGTCCTTTATATGCAGGACTAACTGCATATATGTGAACTAACTATCTGAAATAGAAAATTTTGTCTCTTTATCGGCAATCCATCTCCAAAACCTATACAAAATGCATTAGTGACACAGATACCACATTTGAAAAACTAGAAATACATGTAAGCCAATCAGCAGAAATTCAGTGGAAAAGTGTGACCTTCCATTTTGCCTAAAATTCTGCTTGAATAGGGATTAAAAAGGTGCACTGTCAAACAAAATCATTTGCTACAGAAAGTCTGAAAATTCAATCTTGGGAGCATCGCATTTAGGCACAGCACCCAAACCAACATCCAGACTGATTAGGAGTGAGAAGGATGAGCAATGAACCTAAAGATCATTTACCTAGGGTGATACTGGGCAAAACACAGTTCCCCAATCTCCCACATTAGTGGCAAACTTGTAAGCTAAAGGAAAAGAGAAAAGTGGGTTTGAAAGGAAAGCCTCCCTGATCTGCATTAGAAACTCACGGCAGTGAATATTACTCATAGAAGGGGCACTGTTATAGTGAACTGGCAATGCTCAATGAGAACACTTATTTTAAGAAATTTCCCAACTAGCTCTTCTGAAAAGAAAAACTTTGTGTTTGGGAGAGTGTTCTGACAGATTTTTTCGTTGTTGGTTTTTATTTTTTAAATCTCTGAAGTCTGAATCTGGGATTAACTTTAAAAAAAAAAAAAAAAAAAAAAAGAGAGCAAGTGAGCAAGTTACAATAACTCATACTGAGGCATGTCAGATGTCACATAATGATAGATAGGCTAATCTCTGCAGGGCGTGAAATTTCAATGGCAAAATACAAGACAGCATGAAATCATACATATTATGCAATTAGCTCCTATTTCTTCTATTTTTTTTTTTTTCTCTTTTTTTTTTTTTAAAAAAAAAGGACAAAAAATGCACAAATAATTTCCAACTCTACCTAAAATAGGAGGCTGCTCTGAAATTAATGCCTCCTGTTTTATCACGTTGGCCCACGACAACAGGTGTGGATGTTGGTAGCATGGCAGTAGAGGCTCACCAATATTCTGTTTTGTTGCCACATGACATAACAGTAGGGGGCAGCCTGACAGAGTGATGTCCCACATGGAGATGTGGATGAATCAATAAGTCACTGAATTCCTCCATGCAGAAAAAATTTGACCCACAGACATTCACTGATGCTTACTGAATGCTTATGGAGATCAAATGATGTTATTTATCTTACAATTCACACAAAGTCTATAGTAATGCTTTCCTAAAGTTAAACATCACCTCCTGAACCTTGCCATGCACACAAACAAGAGTCAAGTTTCCTCTCTGAACTGCAAATGTCCCTTTGAGAGCGCATATTTTCAAAAAAGAAATACATATATTCCATTGGCATTCTCAGTTAGAACTTGAGCTAACTCTTCAAAACAGACATGCACGCATTTTGCACTCTGAGATCTATTATTTCAGTTTAAGCCATTAGAAAGAAAGAGCAAATCAAAAACTGCAGTCCCCAAACAGCACTGTGCACAGACACACATTTCTCAGAGACAATTACTGTCTCATCTCCAATTTGTATCATTACTACAACGATACTCAAGTGGGATTTGGTTTACTGAATAGAAACACGCTGCTCAGAGAAAAATGCTAATAAGGAGTTTGTCTTTAGATCAATATCTGGATCCATCTATGAACATTAAAACAAACAAGAATCTGTAGCTTCTTAGTATTTAATATCACATTCAATCCTTGGCAGGAACAGTATTAAAACCCACTGATTAGTACAGCTCCATATCTTTTTTTTAATGAAAATGAATTCACAGATATCTCTGCAGTTCTAAATACAATGTCAGGCACATGCCTTCATATTACTGTCTTCTATTCAGATTATTATTTTACCATATTGCCATCCTCCATTTTATACCTCCTTGTGTCTCTGCAAAGCTTTCCTTCATCACTCCCTTTTAAATCACTGCACAGTAGGAAAAGCCAATTCCATCTGCAAAATCTAATGAAAGTGCCCTGTCTATGAATCTGACAATTTCTCTTAAGTAAATTTTCAGCCTCCCCTTTCCTTGCTTCCCTTCAGCCATTCATCATCTCTTAGTCCTCTCTCTACATCAGTGTAAATCAAACCACGCAGAAGACATGATTTGTAAATTCAAGTTTTGAGGCTTGAGAAAAATACAAAAAAAAAAAAAAAAAAAAAAAAAAAAACCACAACCAACCAACCAACTCTACCTTCTTACTTCATTTCATACAACCGCTGTTTCAGCTATTTCACGAACTGAAACCATTCTCACGTCTTTCTCATAACCCCCTTCACTACTTATTTCCTACACAATAGCAATTCTTCAGGTTTGCAATAGCCTGCCTGTTGCTTCACTAGCTACCAAATCTCTGAACAACTCAAGACAACTCTGCAACTGGAGCTAAGTAACAGAACCAACGGGCAGAACTAATGAACCTGCAGGAGACAGGTGACCTTGGGACACAGCATAGTGCCAGCTTGTTTGCATTTCCTCTGGGAATCCACTGGCACCCTCGTGTAGCACACTAGTCCTGCCTGGCTATTTTCCATCAACTGTTCAAGTACTGGGCTTTATTGGCTTTCAGCTAAATGAAAATTCTGGTAAAAAGCCACGTGCTAATTGGCTAACAACAAGCAAGCAACAAATTTTAAGATGTTGTGCAGAGAGAACACAGATTTAACCACACTTTCACCAAAGCAGGCTTTTTAAAAGATATTTTTAATAGAAAAAAGAAAGAATTTTTGTTCATCTTTGACAATAATTTAACATATCTCTTCAAATAACATTAATAGATTCATATAGATTGGCATGAACTGATGTAGTGTTCATGTAATTTAGAACACCAAAACGGACTGGGAAATCATGGTGGAACAAAGAAGCCTCAGCAGAGCACCCCTTGCTTCATTTATATAAATTAATTTTTTTTAATCTAATAGAAACTTTAAATTCATCCTAGACTACATATTCATTGCAGTAAAATAATACAGTCTTCCACTGTCCTCACATTTAGCTTAAAAAAAAAAAAAAAAGCCAAGTTTCATTGTAAACAGCTTAATTTCATTTCTTAATTACTTGATTTCCAATGTTTTCTGAACAGCGAACAATGTTTTCTGATAAAAGGAAGATTAGAACAGACTTGCTACAAATTTTATTCCAGACTAATATTCTGGAATATTAGGAGGGGAAAAAAAATGTGATTATAGTATTATGAAAATTTAGTACTACCTATTATGTACTTATTTACAAGATCTGCTTTACAAATGGCTTAAAAGCCTGATCACAGGCAAGACAGGAAATACCAAAAATATCAATCATCATCTACAAGTAAGATAATGTAAAACAGAATTTGCAAGAATTCAGAGAACAGCACAAATTAATATAATTTAATCCAATAGCACAAAAATTTAGCCATACTTGGAAGTGTAAAAGTAAGATAATGCTCTAAAAAACTACAGCATATAGGGGATTTAGTATTAACACAGTTCCAGCAGTAGCACATAAAACACTTGTATATCTCATGTACCAAGCCAGTAAGAAAAGTTGTATACTCCTCTTCTATGCTAAATTAACTAATTTTACCATGAGCTAAAGTAGACATAGAGTCACAGAATTGCTCAGGTTGGTAAAGACCTTAAAGATCATCGTGTCCAAGCAAACCCAAGCCATACCACCCTAACTGCAACAACCCTCCGCTAAATCATGCTCCTGAGCACAACATCCAAACGTTTTGGTTTTTTTTTTTTAAAAAAAAAACACACCCAGGAATGGTGACTGGACAATATACTCAATGCTCACATTTCAATTTGTCCCAAATGTTGTAGCAGGTTCTCACCCTAGTTCTTCCATGGCCAACATCAAGGCTACTGTCACATTCACTTCAGTAATGCAAGAATTCCATTTGTATCCAACATGCATAGTTTATTACAGGTGTAGACAGATACATTCAGTGCCACATTTTTGAGCTATCTGCTCACCTACAGATTCATAAAGGAAGTGGGTTTTTATTCAGATAATCCTGAGCCCTTGCTTGGTGCAGGAAGCATGGGAACAAGAGAAATACAAAACAGGTCAAGCTAAGTAACAGAGAGAAACTGGAGAGTTATAATCTAAAAATGCTTGCATTTTGGAGAGAACATCTACTGGAATGCTTTGATTTTTAATGTCTTTGTTTTTATGTTTATTTAAGGCTGTGTGATTTAAAGCGCTTTAGAGAAAACTCAAAAAATACATTGAAACTCCCTAGTCTGAGAAGAATGCATATTTGAAGCAATATAATAAGCTAAGGAAAAAAAAAAAAACAAAACATAAATCACCACATTTTTTTCTACCTTCTGTCTAGGTCACAGCAATGATAAAGAAATTTACAGCTCTTAAACATAGCTGTCATTTTATTTTGTTCATCCAGTGGCACATGGTAAATTCCTGTTACAGTGGCCGACATTAAGCAGTTTGGATCAAAACATCGTAGCCTGTCACACTCTGCAGAAAACTACTGTCCCATCCATCTCTTCATACCCTCTGGTTACTGGCCATAGCCAGTTTTGTGTGGAAGACACTCACCCAGCGACAGACGGTGATGCAGGCCCTGAGAAAGACTACAAAGACATCCAGACCTCTTTCCTTATCCCAGCAACCTTAACAGGAAACTTTCCAAGAAGACACTGCCACATAGGTGATATCATTCTATAAAACATGTTTTGACTGGGAGAAGTTAAGAGAAACTTAACATTATCCATAATTTACTACCTGTTGTATCTGAAATAGGCATGTACATGACTTAATTTTACATAGTGATCAGTACAGCTGAGACAAGGAGACATTTCTTGTAGTCAGTCAGCTGGTGTGGGATCTAGTACATCTCTGTGGCTTTCTTTCCAAGAGCTCTGCAAACATTAATAATTCTTCAGTATCATGGCTGAATTGTAAAATTCAGACATTTTCCAACTCCCATTGAACTAATTAATTGAGAAGACAGGATGAAGTCCTACTTTGTATGTTCCAAGTCAGTTTGCAGCAAAGCAAAAATGAACATACTGGCCAGAATTAAGCCCTTAGTTTTGCATGAGCTGTCATCTCATGGCAAGCTTGCTAAGGTTATGCTCTTCCCAAAAACAAAGTTTTTCATATAAGGCTTCTTACACCACAGTGTTTTCTACCACATCATGAGTCTAACCAAATTATTCATGTCTGCTCGATTACTTCTCCATTTCATCTGTCTGAATATGAAAGAGTTGAAGCTCTAACCTCCACTCAGCACTGAGAACGGACCATCCAGAAAAACATTCACTAGTGTTGGTATCTCAATGATACAAGTAACAGCATCTTTTCAGATCTACATTGAGCCTCGAACCACCAGAGTGTTCTCACCAGACCCGCTGGTAACACTGAGACCTTGCTAAACAGTTAAGTGCTAGACCTACATTTTCTTGACCTTCAACCAGAGCTAAAAAAAAAAAAAAAAAAAAAAAAAAAAA
>NW_024884253.1:49695099-49785037 GCF_019232065.1 Centrocercus urophasianus
AAAAAAAAAAAAAAAAAAAAAAAAAAAGAGAGAGAGAGAGAGAGAGAGAAGAAATACCATCTTTGTCACAGTATACATGCATGAGATGAGAAACAGAAAAGAAAAGAATCTGTGTGTTCTTCTCTGACAAATGTAAATTGAGCACATATTCAAAAAATGCCCACTGGGAGCATCAATCCTTATGCCGTGCCCATGTGCAAATATTTATCTTGTACTTTTGAGTTTATGTCACTTGTGCTTGCAAATAAGAAGTCTGAAAACAGACTGAAACACTAACAAGTAATACGTAAGCCAAAATAGTTTAGGACTGGGATGTATTTCATTCGAAACCAGAATCATAAAATACCACTTGAGTTAAGAATAACCTTTGTTAATCTGGATGACCTTACTGCAGTATTTTACAAACAGAGCAAGGACAGATTTCTGAACTATGCAATACTTCAAACTGCCTTCTCACACAGCACATTTAACATAAAACCTAAACCAATTCCTCCCTTCAAAAAGCACTCCTCTCCCTCCTTTCCTTCTCCCATCTCCTCAGACACAACCCTGTACTGCTCCAACTTTACTTGTATTCATCACTTCCAGGCACTCTGGAAGGAAAACAGAATCTGGGAGGCCACGCAGAAGCCAAGTGGCCACAGATGATAAATATTAAAGTATTATCTGTGGGGAAGTTACACTTGATCTCCCTTCTTGTGTCTCACTTGAAACAGCCAAGACTGTCACCTCTGCTTATTTTCCCTGTAAAGAAGCAGGTGTGAGTGAAGATGAAAACTAAATGATAATGGGAAGAATAAGACCTCTAAGCAAAGATCATCAAGGTGACAATATTCACACAAATTCTTCTGAATATTCTCCATTCTCCATAAGCAAAAGAAAAATAAATAGAAATTGGAGAACAGCTTGTAGCCTCCTTTACAATGCTTACTCAGAGAGTTCCCAAATTTTCTACAAACTAAAATTCCTCATGGCTGGAAACAGCTTGAAAGAAACCTAGTAAAAAGTCTTCATATGTATTTCCTGCTCTGCAGAAATATCATAGAATCATAGAATGGCCTGGGCTGAAAAGGACCACAACAATCATCTAGTTTCAACCCCCCTGCTACGTGCAGGGTCGCCAACCAGCAGACCAGGCTGCCCAGAGCCACATCCAGCCTGGCCTTGAATGCCTCCAGGGATGGGGCATCCACAACCTCCTTCCACTGTGTCACCACCCTCTGAGTGAAAAACTTCCTCCTAATTTCTAACCTAAACTTCCCCTGTCTCAATTTAAAACCATTCCCCCTTGTCCTATCATTGTCCACCCTCGTAAGTATGAAGGACTTTATCCACAGCAGAAAAGATATCATTTTTTTCTCAGCAGTACTTTGGACAGCACTGACACGACCTGAGACCCAACACATTTACAGGCTGGGCAATTTTAAAAATTGCAAACAGTCAGTAAAGAATAAACCACTCAAAGAATAATCTGCAGAAGCTGCCTTTACAGCTACAAAAAGGAGGGTTAGAAGCTCTTCTGAACTTCAACTTTGCTTGCATTTTCATACGGGAAAAAATACTTTTTCAGATACTGGGAACCAAACACCTGCAGACAAGTTGGAAGTCCAAATTAGATCCGACCAGATCCTTCCCTTTCCACATAATCTGCCCTTGCCAAGCTAGTCTCTGTCCCCACCATAGATACCATCACTGCTCCATTATATCCATCAACAATTGCAATTTCTACACAGCAAGGCAGAAGAGAGAGAGGATTTCCACTTGGCTCCTGCTAAGACACAGGGAAAAGAACACATCTGAAGTTCTATAACAGGACACAATAAAGGCATTTAGATCAGCTGGAATAGTGAATTGTCACAGCTTTCTGACCCCAAAATCTAAGCTGCTTGGCTATTACCAATACTTCAGTGGCTTTGCAAGCTGCAGTCTCCATCTTCCGTATGGGCAAAGTCTTTTGGGGCCTCCCAGATTTCAAATATCATACTCAGAGTTAGACACTAACCATTCAAAGTGTTAAAATATTTCTTAACCTTTGCATTTTTAAATAAATATTTAAATCAACTCTGGAAAAACAGATATGAAACATAGAAGAAAGCTAGAACTTCAATGGAGACAAGCCATTACTGTTAATAAATCATACTCTGGGTAATGTCAGATGGATGCAAGACAAATCTAGACACAGACATTAATTGTATTTTTCTTAATCTGTAACTTGAGTTAAAAATAAAGCGCTCACCCTTATGACTTAAAATGTTCAGCTGCACTAATACAGCTAAATGTAAAATAAATACAGATGTAAAGCACATTTTAAAAAGTATATTAAAAGACTCAGAATTACATTTCAAATCTCTCATGATTTCCCATGCTGACACTTCAAAAGGTTTGTAAATGCCAAAGTTTAAGTCCTTCTCTGTCCAAAACCTAACTTTTTAATATTAGCCATTAACAAAATTCATTGTAGCATTTTGCTTTCGTGGATTTTTTTGAAAAAGGTATTTTATAGTTTTCAAATGAAATACTGTAACAGATATTCACTGTCACTCATCTCCAGGACAGCTGGTTTTTAAAACCAATGTTATTTCAATTACAAGGTCTCTTTTTGGTAACTCCTGTGAATATCAATATGTTCTGATTAATTTTACAGATCTGTATGAAGTGGAAGGATTTTTGTGAAATCACTACAGTGTTATCTCACATCTCAAATGAAGAGCAGCTCTAATTAAGCATAGCAGCTACAGAAGCTTAGTGAAGACCAACAATTGTGACATCTGACACTATACTGATATAGCACAGGCACTGTCTGATAATACAGCACAGGAGACTTACTGGTAGCCAACGTAAAAAAAAAAAAAGTAACCTGAAGAAAAAATGCCAATGATGAATTATGAATATCATTAATCATTTCGACTCATTAAAATATTCTTCTAGATTTGAATATTTTCAAAGATGGTTTGGACCATAATGGCAGAGATAACATACCTCAGTTTTATAAATATCTTAACACAAAGAAAAGTTCTAATGAGTGCCTTGAAATTAAAACTACAAATGAAAGCAGTATTTCTACCTGTTCATAAAGCTATGTATAATGTTTGTAGTCCAACATTACAAATTATTTGCATGCTGAGTATTGTAACTTCTTTGCTCCACAGGTGATAGTTTACCTACTTCATAAAGTCATCTTCAATTTTTTATTTGCAACTGTTGTTCACAGAATCATTAAAGTTCGAAAAAACTGCTGTAAGACCATCTAGTCCAATCATCAGCCCATCACCATCCTGCCCACTAACCATACCCCTCAGTACCACATCCACACATTTCTTCAATACCTCCAGGGACAGTGACTACATACTACCTCCCTGGGCAGTCTGTGCCACTGCTTCACTACTCCTTCTGAGAAGAATTTTCTCCTAATATTCAACCTGAACCTCCCTGGCATAACTTAGTCATTACCTCTTGTCCTGTGACATTCTTAAGGATAACATAACCTTGTAGTTTTTAAACCTTCATACCTCACTCTCAGCAATAAATTGTCCAAAGACATAGAATAGTGAATCATTCAAAACTAACTGCAAGATGAAAAAGTAGCAAGGCCTCCTTTAGAAGAAATTACACACAATCCTCTAATTATCTTGTACTGAAAAACTAACCCTTTTGATATCAAATGAAATATGCTTTGCAAAGTTCACCATTAAGCTCAGTGCCAGTGGACAGATCGCAACAGTTCTTCTGCCCATACTGTACTAATGCAAGTGACCTGGGAGTTACTGCAGGCACTGGAAAAGGCCCTCCCCCTCATCTCAATCCCTATTCACTGCCTGAAGAGAGGATGGTGAGCCATTTTGGAAAGCAGGAGTCTGTGAACTGCAAGATGAAAGAGAAGGTCCGTGAGTGTGGCAGGAGTCTTTGCTATCAAATTATCGCTGCCTATCAGGAAAGTGTTACTGATGCTCTGCAAGACAGCTGAAGCCCAGGCCATTGCCTTGTTCTGTAATGCACTAAACACATAATTTCAGTCACAGCAAGTGGAGCCTGCTTGTAATTAAACGAACATCTGTTGATACTTAATCCATTTATTCAACTCCTAATACATGCACGCTTTTTGCATTTAATCTCTTATCCATGAGGTTGTTCCTTGACCTTCTCTTTGGCATTAGGCGATTCAATGTTGACTCATCGTAAGTATAACCTTAGGCCCCCTGTGTTTTGGAAGTGAGTATTTGCTCTGGGATTAGTAGTTCTCAGTTTATCAAATGCCACAAAGCTATAGCAGTTGACTACACTTGTCAGTCTTTTATCAGATGCCCTGTTTTGAGCTGAAATATTGCATGCTTCCCCTTGCATTCGCAAGCTATATTTCCTAACCTCCAGTGCTAACAAAAAGCAGCTAACTTTAAACTGACAAGCACGTATCTGTATCCTGTACCCCGCAGCACATTAGCAAATTATTACAAAGGCAGAGTTTGAAGGGGATAGAAAGGAAATTCCACAATGATTTTCACAAAATTTATGTTCATCTCTGATGAGGATTTCTCTCTTGAACATCCTCCTATAAACCATTCACCAGAGAACTTTTGCAGGTATGTTTAAATCTATTTTCTTGAGGCAGTTTTTTTTTGTTTTTTTTTTTTGTAGGTTGGTGAGATGCTATGTAAAATGAGAAAAGATGACTACAACAAAGGCAATCTAGGCAGTTTATGATGCATAAATTCTGTCATCAGAGGAAGAATAATCAAGACACTAACTCAAGATGAATAAAGATTTTGTAAAATAAGCAAAAGACTTCTGGAATTTTAGGACAGCAGCTCTCAGAACATCACTGTCCACACTCATGCCCTGTTGAAATGAAATGAAAACGATATAACATGTCCACTGTAATTGCTGATGACATTATACATATTAGGAACTATGAAAAATGCACTTCGTAAATAACTAAGTAGAAATGAAAGAATGCTCAAAATCAAGGACAATAACTTGGAAGATCTTGACCTCAAAAGATGTGTCTCACTTTCATACTTAAATAAGAGTGACAACAACTCAATTGCTTTTCTTTTTATCTTTTTCTTCTTGTTCTTTTTAAAATGTCTTCAGTGCCTCTCCTAGTATAAGGACTGTGGTCACAGGCCCACAGAGAATAGTAAGAACAGCTGAGAATGTGTTTGGAAGAATTTCTAGAATAACTGCACCTGCAAATTACACACTGAAAAGAAATAGATGCTAATTCTGATTTACTCTACTTCCCCTCCATAAATAACAAGGTAACATATTCATTGTGCATTCATGTTGTGTTTCCTAGCACGCAGCTGAAAATTATAGGAATTTTTCTGTAAGTTTGAAAGATGTGTTTAACCGTTCCACATCAATATGAAGTTTGATCTTAGAGCACACGTAAAAATCTGAGGGCTTTTTTCATAGAAAAAGTAAATCTTTAATCTGGATGCAAATTCCACAACATGAGTTTTCAAGAGCTTGTTAGAACCGTACCCATAAAACGTCACAACAAAATTTCTGCAGTCACTTGTCAGAAATGTACGTCAAATACAACTTCAAAGGAGATCACAACTTCAAATGACTGTGCTAAATGACACGTGTGCAAGTAAGGCACAGGCAGAAAAAAGCTGTTCATGTTATCTATAAAGTTTACTGAAATTTAATGATTCAGTATTTACCTGAAAGCCAGCACAACTGTGGGAACACTTGGGCTGGTCCAAGCAAAACCCTGGAAGACGTGCTGAGGACCACACAGTACCCACACTACCACTGCATCACTCTTCATGGCATTATATCCAGAGACAGGAAAGCTATATCTATCCACTGATTTTTTCATAATGCCAGATTAAATATAAACAATGGGTAAGTATATACAAGAAATAACTTTTTCATCAGAAGTGTTTACTTTTAAATTTATATACTTATGTACAAATTTTTCGCTGTTGCAGAGTAAAGACTGAAGCGAATTCATACCTTGAAGTTTAAAAACACTACCAAACATTACAGTATTTATAAACAGAATTCTGAGAGCCGTCAGTAATGTTCCTGTATGAGCACAGTACAGCACGGGGCTCAGCTAAAGTAAATTTTAGTTAAACAGTAGCTAAGAGTATCTGCATTTGGCAGGTTTTAATTGAAAAAAGAAGAAATTAAGAAGTCTTTTTTAAGCACAGCTTTGCTCTGTAAATATGGTTGTACAGATCAGCTTTGACTTACAAATTTCAAGTCTTATTTAAAAAAAAAAAAAAAAAAAAAAGATCAGTAACTATGGCATTTTCTTCCAAATGTTTCTTTAATTTCTTCCTTTAATTCTGTGAAAAACTATATAAAATATATATCTACATCATAAAAGCTACCTCCTGCATAGGATATCAACCTCAAGAAACCAAATACACTGGATTGAAATTATATTGAACATACGAAACAAGAAAATAAAATCCTATCTGCTTATTTATTCTCCACCAAAGAAAATATTTTAAAGAAAAAAATAATATTGGGCATATTTAGGAAAATATACTTAAGACTAGTTAACATGGTTTAATAGGTTTACTTTAAAGCTCCCCACCTAAGGACCATGGCTGGAGCTCTCCCAGCACCAAGAACACGGCTTTCATAGAATCACAGAACGGCCAGAGTTGGAAGGGACCCCAAGGTCCAACCCCCCTGCTGCACACAGGGCCACCAACCTCCAGATCTGGTACTTGGCAAGATTGCCCAGGGCCCCATCCAACCTGGTCTTGAACAACTCCAGGGAGGGCGCATCCACAGTCTCTCTGGGCAGCCTGTTCCAGCATCTCACCATTCTCTCCGTGAAGAATTTCCCCCGACATCCAAAACTGCTTCGCAGTAACTTTATGCACATGGAAGAAACTGAAACACTGCTCAGCTTTCCAAGTCAAATTCTGTTTTCTTCTCCTGAACGATAATCAATGAAGTGAAGTTAAAGCCAAGCAAAATTGCAGCTTGATGCTCAGCCATTACTGCTCTTGGGGTGGGAAATACTATAAAAAGGACCACAGCTGCCCAGGCAGAATAAGGGGGAGAGCAAATATTTCACCTTGTTCTCAAGCAATCTTTCTGCTTTACTTTGAAGCAAACAATCTTCACTGAGAAATTCTACAGGACCCCTCTATCCTTTATTGCAGGAGGGAAACCTCACCTGCTTCACACAAAAGAGGTACAATAAGTCTAGATGAGAACTTTCCCTAACTATGTCATCTTTAATTGTTAATGTGACTACCAAGGTTTTCTTTTCAGGTGGTTTTCTCAGGTAATTCGTTCATGCCATCTGTCAGCACCTCTTACCACTTCTGAACGGCAGGGTAAGCTGTTAGCACATGGAGTTGCACAGCTGCTGATGCCACCTTTGTTTTCATTGCCCCTGGAGGAAATGAGAGCATGGCAGCTCCACAATGCAGCAGGTTAGCAATGACAGCAAGTAAATAGCCTGCAGAATGCAAGAGCTACACATCTGACAGTTCCACTAGTGTTATTCAGCAGGTCTGCGGCAATATATTTTACTAGTATTTTTATTGCCATAGTGATAATTTAAGCCTGGTGAAAAGCTCCTCTGGCCAAAAGGAGGAGATAGGGAAGAATTAGCTCAGCTCAGTGACTACAGAAATTTAAAGAAAATAGCATCACCAGCTGGGGAAAAAAATATCTAGATAGAGATTTCCTGTAAAGATCTTAATTATGTCCCAAATTGAAAGAAGATAAACAACAAAATAATAAAGATCTGTATCACTACACTGTATCACGGTATTGCACACTGGGTAAAATTTTTAAAAAAAGTTTAATCTGTTCAAACCAAGAGGTCCAATAACCTAAAGCTCAACTAGTAGCAAACATCAGATCTTCTCAAGGAAGGTAGCACAAGAAGAGAAGAGAAGCAAATGTATATGAGCAAAAAAGAAAAAAAAGAAAAAAGAAAAAAAAAAAAAAAAAAAGATGTTCTAATGTTGTCAGCCTCTTTCGGATTCAAACAAAAGTTCTGAAGGAAAGACAAAGACGCAAAGTTAGAAAGCTCAACTGCAGCTTTACATAGCAAGAGATACATAACATTGCTCTTAACCAGCCTAGACAACTGCAGTTAAGTCTTTGTTATTATTTCATCTTCAGTAAAGTGGTTGATAATTCATTCCCCATGTAATTTATTCAAACAAGGATTAAAAGTGTAAAATGGAAGTGCCCGGAGTAGTGCTGGAAATACTTTCCAGCTGCAGAAAGGTTATTAGCAGAGTTCCTCAAGGACAGATCTTGGCATAGATCTTACTACTTTTTTTAGTTGACTTGGCCATTAAAAATATGAATGATATTGAAGCTTGCTAATAAGGCAGCACAGTCAACATAAAGAATACCTTCCAGAAGAACTGTGTGATAACAAGGACAGAAAAAAAACAAACAAACAGAAAAGGGATTGCATCTAGTAATACCAAAAAAGAATGTCTACATGCTTAATGGCAAAACACAAGCTGGTGTACATGGTGGTTAAGTGACTATAAACAACAGTGTTTGCTCTAACAGTAGAGCAAATGGCACCAGTATGACATAGCTACACTGGAAGAGAGCATAGACTAGCAGATAATTTCACTGCTGCAGGAGATAGGAATTCCATCATGCCAACTACCAGTACAATTCATCCAGACGTGTACATGACTTGGGTTATCCTTCCTTAGCCCAGAGTAAGGCAGAGGAGAAGATGACTAGCAGAGCCACAAAAGATATTTTTTTTTGTCACGCAAAGGATGGAAAAATAACACCAGTTGTCTGTTAACAGGCAGAATTGTGAAGATGTGAGTGAACATGGAACAAAAGCTATTTATGTGAAAGGAATATTTTTACACAGCAATAAAAAAGGCATGTTAGCTCTTAATAAATTTTCACTAGAAACTAGCAGGATTTGACCAATGCAAGGTGATGGAAAGACCCAGAAAAGCATTCTCAAGGAATCTGGGAGAAGGGCACACAAAAGTTTGATTATAAAGTGAAGCTGGATATGTCAGTGTGGAGACCACACATTTCCTCAGTCTTGTTGGCTGAACACATAACATAAGGGCTCTAAAGAAATCAGTTTTGTGCCTGGTCTAGATTGCACAAAGAGAAGAAGTATGGCGAGTACATCTTAAGTGCAGAGATGATACACAAGCTAACTTAAAAAACAGAAGTCACACTTTAGGGAACAGGAGAGAAAAACAGCTTTTCTTTCGTATTTTTTTTTCTCTCTCTTTTTTTTTTTTTTTTTTTTTTTGCTAGAAGATGTTCTGATGTTTTACCATGTCAGATTCCCTCTCTAGGAGTACCAGGTTATTGTCGCTTTGTTTACAGCCTCTCTGCTTGCTGTAGTTCCTGGCAGTTCATGCATTTTTCATAGCTCTGTTTCTTGTTAAAACATACTGTACTCCTTGGAGACCCAACAAAAAAGGGCACTTAGTTGTGGCTAGCATTTTGCAACTTTATCTTAACAGAAGCAGCAGCATGGATGGCACCTTCTGAAAGTCTAGCAAGACTACAACTTATTTGTGATGAAAGAAATATAACAGTTCAACAGCATTCCAAAAGAATGGCCATAAGCACAATTGTCAGTGTCTAACCACTGAAACAGTGGTAATACAAATGCACAAGTTTTTAAAAGCAGATTTACGTCTTTACTGTGCAAAAAAAACCATGCATTCAGCTTAATGCAAGTCCTCTAAAACAGGTTAACAAACAAAACCAGTTACTGTGCACCAGTAAAAGCCAATCCACATCCTTAGTTCTGTACCTGGCCTGAAAATTGATTTAAATATGCAAACCTGCTATCTTCACAAGCAAGAATCAAAACAGAAAAAAAAAAAAAAAGAAAGAAAAAAAAAGGATAATACACATAAATCCACAGTTTCTTATAAGTCACTCCTAAACAAGCAAATTTGAAGATGCACTATTCCATTTACATAAATCCTTATCTTTCAAAGCTTTGTTCTTCCTTTCCCTCTGCCACATTTATTGACTCCCCCTTTACACTCATATTCATATTCTCCTATCAGCTTCCGCATTAACTTACCTCATCCTCCAAGCACTTCTGGTCCCTAACTATACACCCTCCATTTCACGCAGTGACAAAATTCTTCTTTCCTTTCACAGGTTTCAGCCCTCAGAAAAAAACTGAATAACTACTGGTGAATCTACTGTCATATGCTCTTGATCAAATAGGAATGATTAAGATACATCATTTGGAACTTTCAACAAAACTAGAGTCATTCCTTTTTCACTGCTCAGCTGGGTGGATTAAACAGGAGTTCAATTTGAGGCTTCACATGTTTCACATCAAAGTAACTTATTTAGGTAAAACTGCTCTAATGAGCCTATGCTTACATTCATAGCACTTATGAGAAAACAGTTACAAAGAAAGAAGGAAAAAAATCCAGCAATTTATAAAAAAAGATGCAGCTTCCCAGTAGACAAAATGCTAAGGAGTCCCAAGAGCATTGCAGCTCTAGCGCAACAGTTTATGTCATTTCAGTACTTCACAATTGTCAAGAGAAACATGTCCAATTTTTCAAAAACAGCAAAGACACTCAAAGGAAATCAATGTTTAAAAATCTTGCTGTTTTTCTCCCTCCCTGAGATCACTGAAAGAATTCCACTTTAATTTCTGCCTGAGGAAGATCATATTTTAAAGAAGTAAAAATAAGAAGACAAACTCAAGTTACAATTTTGATTTTTGTTTTTTAGGAATCCACAGATAGGAAGTGAAACAGAAGAGTTAAAGAGACAAGTAGTTTTTTTTCTCTCTGAGCAAAATAAATAAATAAATGAAAATATAAATGAATGCATTTCCAATTAAAAAAAAAAAAATACAAGAATCAAAGCTTTAGGGATGCACAGGAGTTTTCTAAAACTCAAACTCAACCAATGATATCATGAAACACAGAAAAAATGCCTTTGCATATACTCTGTCAGTGTATAACAGCACTGCTTAATGATTTTTACATGTCTCCTGGAAGAGGAAAATTAAAGATTTAATTGCAGCACTAGCATAATAAGGTCATAACCTAATGAGATATGAGATGATTAAGATAATATTTCCAAGAAAAATCAAATTTCCTGAAAAATAGAAGAATGTAGTTAATTTATGAGCAGTATCTCAGTGTGGTCGTGACTTTTGTGTAAACCTGTTACAAAGCATAAGGAACATCATATTTCTGTTAAAGCAAAAAGACTAAAAGATGCATCAAAAACAGGACAAAACTGAGTAGACCATACACACAAGGCAAGTGAACCCCCAAACATCACTTCTGGCTGCCTGCCGTTGATAAGACTGCCCTTGACTTTAATGAACCAGAGACCCACTGACTCATTAAAGAAGAATTTCGACTCACTGGCTGACTGCCTAATTCAGATCTTGCTGCATCCAGAAACCTTGGGTTCACTGTGAAGTACGCTTAAAACATAAGATTGGGACTGCCTTGGCTGGCAAACCATGATAACCCAACCAGTTGCCATGGTTGAGCGATGCAGAGCCAGGATCTCCCTCTGCTGAGGATGCGGCAAGACTACTCCAGGAGCAACAAGGACCCAGAGCTGGAGGACGACAATAAGCCCTCATCTCTGCTGAGAAGATGGACACTCACATCACTTTCACAAGTACTCAGCTTTGGACACCAGGACCTTCCATCCATGGAGAGACCACCATCCTTGCCGGTAACAGTCCTCCAGCCCCTAACTGCCCAAGTGCATGCAGTGCTGGGACTGCTTCTCAGGGACATGGAGATCACAAGGTGGTCAGTTGGGAGCAGTAATTTTATAATTTTGGGGGGTGAAACAGAGCCATACACTAGCACAATGTAAACCTTTTTCCCCTTTGAAAAAAAAATCAGGGAAGCCAGAATCAGTCAAAGGATGTTGGTATCTAAATGCCGATGTTTCACAAAACCAAATAACTGCCTCCAGTGTAACAATCATTTCCACTGAGGGGGGAAATAAAATTCTGAATTCTATCTTCAGCAATTTTCAGACACGTGTGCTCCCCTCCCTGCTTCTAGCAGCACTGCCTCACATTTGCCACTTTGGACTTGGATGTCCAGCTGCCTCAAATCCAGCCCAGTAAGTCTAGCCTTCGTCTCTTCTAGATTTCCACTGCTGTTTTGTCTGCCTGTTGATTCAGATGCATCTTTGGTTCTCTATTTCTGAAACCCTTATGCTATATCCAGTCCTGTCACCTCTTTCCATAATCACCTTCAGGGTCCACACATTCTTGCTGGCCACCAGCAAGAATCCTTTGATCCTACATATCAGTCTCCCAGCTTGTCTGTTTGGTTGTCTTCTTTATTTCCTACCTACTTCCAAACATCATTCTTCTCTTTAAACTCATCTACTCATTTTCTTGACCTTTAAAAATGAGCTCGTCAATTCTGCACTCCTTTCTACCTTTCACTTCCTATCCCATCTCTCACTACACTTTTCCCTCATGCTCATTCTTTGTACTTTCACTTTTCACACGCCATTTGCCTTCTTTCCTGCTCTTCGCTTAAATGCCCTGATTTGCCTGCCTCCAAGCCCTTCATAAAATGAGCTTAAAGTACTCTGAAATATATGATCTAATTACAATCACATTATTATATAATTATCTTCCTCATTAATGATTCTCTCCTGTGACAACATTCAGTAGGTCAGAAAATTATACTCCATTTGAATTTTTTCAAACATAACTCAATTTGCTTCCAGAGAAGGTGACTGTTTTTCTGGAGTGACAGCAATACAATCACCATAACCTTTTGCTTTTAAAAAAAACTCCACAGCTCAGAAGCAGACCAGCTCCCACACAAAGGCATATGGTTTCTAAATGAGAAAGGCAAGACACCATCAAAGTTACAGCTTTACATAAGCATTTATTCTTCTAAAATCTGTCCAAAATAATCCTCATCCATATTTATTTATATTAATACTTTGATCCATCTTGACTCTTCACAGAAGAGCCTCATATAGGAAAAAAAGATAAATCTTAAATAGATAAAAATCATAGAATCATAGAATGATAGAATGGTGTGGTTTGGAAGGGATCTTTAAGATCATCTAGTTCCAACTCCCCTGCTATGTGCAGGGTCACCAACCACCAGACCAGGCTGCCAGAGCCACATCCAGCCTGGCCTTGAATGCCTCCAGGGACAGAGCATCCACAACCTCCTTGGGCAACCTGTTCCAGTGTGTATGTGAGAATGAGAGACCTAGCCCTAAATGTATTTCTTAGGTATTTTGATGGAATTCTGGTAATTTGAAAGTAATTACTTTTAATTACTTACTTACTTACCTGTGTCCTTTTCAACCCAGGCCATTCTATGATTCTATGATTCTCCCCTGCCTGTTAAATAGAGAGGACTCTGATTTCTCTTCCAAGAGTATAATTTAGATTATTAGGATATGGCTACTTGTTATTAAATATCCAGTAATTCTGACAGAAAGAAACCTCATCCATTGCATTTTACTTTAATAATTTTTAAATTTTAAGATATTTCAAGTAGTGCTACTCACTTACATTTGACAAACATCATTCCAAAAAAAAATAAATAAATAAAACCAATGGGTACTTTGGGATGCTGACCACTCAGTGATAAATCAGTGCAAGATACAAAGATTCACACACTACAAGGGCAAGGCTTTCATAATATTTTTTATTTTGTTACCTCCACCTTACTAGTAATTGAAAATTTAGAGGCAATCTAAATATATAATTAGCTTCACTATCCTTAAATGCAGAATTGATAGACTGCAATGAACTGCAGTGAACTACGATGAGAGGTGCAATCTTCACATGGTTAATTAAAATAAATTAAAAAAAAAAACAAAAAACAAAAAACAAAAAACACAAAGGCAAGTGCAAAGGAGGATATTAAATGATGGAGGCAAATGGCTTAGGTTTTTGTTCAGAACACGCAATATCCCTGTGGGCCATGAATGTGTTATTGTGGACCAGACAAGAACAGAAAAAAAATTTTTTAAAAAACCCACACACAAAAAAAACACGCTAGCCTTGCCAGTCAAAGGAATATTTTAACTTGTTTATAAGGAAAGCCAATAACACAGCTTGTAGCAGCAGCCCTTTGAAGGCCATTTTCTACCAGAATTTCGTTAAAAACCAACATGAAACAAACAACTTCACTCTAAAATGCTATAATAGTTTTACAAACAATAGATAGTATCTCTTCCCACAGTTTTGATTAAACACTTAATGAAAGACACTTTCTTTTTCTCGTGCTCAATGCTGCCCTCCCAAATACCTCCATCTCCACTGTGCACACTCATGACATCATTAATTTGTTAACATCTTGCACTAACCACAGACCACTACTGTTGACTTGAAAGCTGAATATCAGGTATTTCTTATTCTAAGTGTAAGAAACAGCCAAATTAGATACACAGATTCCTCAGGAATGAAGAGAATGGCAAGCTGATTATAGGTCATCTCAAGTTATACACCACAGAAACAAAAGCAGCTCCCTTTCAATTTTGTTTTGCATTTTCCTCCAAGTTACTCAACTTTATCAAGAAGGAATGGTATATTAAATGTTATTTAATTCATGGACCGAAGAAGCTTTCTTTCCCAAGTAACCTGGCATTGGCAGCAATTTTTCTTGGACAATTGCATATGGGATGATTAAACCACATCTGTAGAGTACATTAAAGAGTTTGCCAGCCTGATAGGTGATGTTTTAGGCAATCTTATGTGTACCAATCCTGGATACCAAAAATCAAACAACACATGCTTGATTTACCTTTCTGCCTTGAGTAAAAGTTCAAGTTTGTTAAATGCTATTAATGAGCACGCTCTTCCTGGCAGCTACACAAGTTTTGACTCACTCCTCACACAAAGATGTGGAGGGCAAATGGGAAACTTATCAGGTCTGATTTGCAGAATGATGGGTTCCTCAGGCAAGCATGATTCAGTAAACTATATGGAGTCTGGCAAATCTGAGAGTTGGGAGCATCTTCTTCAGCTAGATAAACGCTGCATGCTAGAATAGGCACAAATGCCATTTACTAGAATATAAGAAAGACACTTGTTTACACAATTGTTATGAAATTCTAAAGCTAAAATTACCAGTATTTCTGCAACACTTTTTAAAACACACTCTATCTTAATTCTTCTCAGTACATACAACTTCAAAATGTTTTCTATTTAGGAGAGATAATGTTCTTGCAATAAAACAACATGATTACCAACGGATGAAATAAATGTGTCAAAGAAGTACTTGACTTTGACAATGCTGATGCAATGAAAGCCTCAGTTGAAATAGTAAGCATTTTATTTCTAGTGTTGTGGAGATGACTGCTTATCTCTTAACGAAAAGGAAGGAGCAACAGATGCAGGCAGTGAAAAATGTAAATACTAAGCTACAAGGTAGCGTGAGGATGCTTCCCACAATTATGGTAGTTAACAGCATAAATAGCCCTCAGGAAAGTCATCTGGGCTGCTACAAGTATACCACATCAATTATTGTTCTCCATATTAAAATTGTCTGTTACCTAAGGGCAGAACAGCAGAAGAGCCAGCTGCGTGCAACCTGCAATAACAGTAACTTGCCTTTTAACAATGAAAGGTTAGTTATGCTACGTGTAATTAACAGTTCCAACATCTACATGGTTAAACTGCAACTTCTCCCATATTTCTTTCTAAATGAAAGAGATCAGAGAGGAAGATATCCAACTTATACTAGATGAGACAGCAGAGTTAGCTAAACTGCAGTCAAATAAATAAATAAACCTTGAGGTTTTCAGGCCAAAGTTTGGCAGCAATTCATTCTTCTGAACCTATAAGCCCAATACGACAGGTTCTATGAATGACTAGCACCAAGTGTTTCATATATCCAACTTGCAAGCCAGCTTCTCAAATACTTGTTTCAAAATTGCAACCCAACAGGAAAATAACTACTGCTACAAGTAATTTGTCAATCCTACATGAGACAGCAATCATCTAGGAGAAAAGAATGCAACACAGAAACATTCGGAACAGATTTTTTCCTGTGGTTTTGAAACAAATTAGCTGTCAGTGATTTGTAGAATAACAAGAAATACTGACTAATTAAAAATACTGAAGTATGTGAGCATGACTTTTAGAAAAATCACGCCAATAATTTACTGGCTAGTTAGCTCCTTTCATTCTCCAGCCATGGACAGTTCTAGAAATTAAGAAATAGTGCAGACCTATTAATTTATCATTTTGTTCATTACAAATCAGTGACAGATGACTGTGCCAATGTTACAGAGTAACATTCATTAATAATCTGCACTCCCAGCTAAGAAACATATGTTTAAGCTTTTTGAGCCACTAGATGCATATCGTATGTGTTAAGAAATGGCAAATTATGTCTTACAGACAGTAGTTGTGGCTATTTGCTTTTTTTTTAATTTATTTTTAAAACTAAGAGTGAAAATTGGGACTTTGAGATTTGAGGTACCATTGTGCCTACAAAAAGACAGGAAACCATTCCTCACAGCAGTATTTCCATGACCAGCGGCTATACAGCTTGAAAACAAAATCCAAAAGCCAGAACCAAGACAGCTTTCAGAGCATGCTGGGCATCTACTTCCATGAGAGTAGAGACAGTCTAGGATGTACTGTAAAGGCTAAATAATTTAGTCCTTAAATCAAAAATGAGACAGAAAAATTCCTACAAGTTCTCTCTGAGTACAAATGCTCTCTGTTCAGATGTAATACCCAACACTGATCTTTTTTTACTTATGATCCTTTGATATGAGCTTTGAAGGTGTTATGTTTTGTATTTCTTCTAGGAAGCAATAAAAATGACTACTATATACTCTCTTTCTCTTACACTGAAGGAGACAAAACATTTTTTGGACGAGATTTAATCTGTGGCATTCAACTTTAGCTTCCTGGCTCTACCAACAGCAGCATGTACAAAGGAAGTGATTATTCCCATCTACTAAGCCTTAAACCACACCTGGACTGAGTGAGATTGCACAGCACACGTGGGACAACCTGGAGATCAGGACTTGCCAGCACAGGTACACAAAGGACAGGTCCTGCTTGACCAACCCGATCTCCTTCTATGATCGAGTGACCTGCACGGAGGATGAGGGAAAGGCTATTAATGTGGCCTATCTCGACTTCAAGCAAAGCCTCTGATACTGTCTCCCACAGTATTCTCCTGGGGAAGCTGCAGCCCGTGGCTTGGACAGGTACACTCTTTGTTGGCTAAGGAACTGGCTGGAGGGCCAGGCTAACAGAACAGTGCTCAATTGATCTAAATCCAGCTGGCAACCAGTCACAAATGGTGCTCGCCAGTGATCAGTACTGGGGCCTGTCCTGCTCAAAACTTTTATTGATGACCTGGCTAAGAAGATTGAGCACACCCCCAGTAAGTATGCATTTTGACACCAAGTTAGTGGGAAGAGTTGATCTGCCTGGGGGTAGGAAGGCTCTTCAGAAAGATCTGGATAGGCTGGATTAGTGGACTAAGGCCAGTGGGACGAAGTTCAACAAAACCAAGTGCTGGATCCTACACATTGGCCACAAAACCCCAGGCAACACTACAGACTCGGGGCAGAGCAGCTAAAGATTGTGTAGAAGATATTGACCTGAGAATGTTGCTCAATGCTCAGCTAAACATGAGCCAACAGTGTGCCCAGATGACCAGTAAGACCAATGGCATCCTGCTTCGTATAACTGTAGTTAGCAGGAGCAGGGAAGTGATCATCCCCTTGTATTCACCACTAGGGAGGCCATACCTTGAGCACTGTGTTCAGTTTTGGGCCCCTCACTACAAGAAAGACATTGAGGCCCTGGAGCATGTCCAGAGAAGGGCAATGAAACTATGAAGTATCTGGAGCACAAACCTTAGAGAAGCAGCTGAGGGAGCTGGGATTGTTAATCTGGAGGAGGATGAGGGGAGACCTTATTGCTCTTTACAACTCCCTGAAATGAGGCTGTGGTGTGGTGGGGTCTGCCTCTTCTCCTGTGTAACTTGTGACGGGAGAAGAGGGAATGATCTCAAGTTGTTCCAGGAGAGATTCAGGTTGGATATTAGGAAAAATTTCTTCTCTGGAAGAGTGGTCAGGTGCAGGAATAAGCTGCTCAGGGAGGTGGTTGAGTCACCATCTCTGGAGGGGTTCAAGAAACATTTAGATGAGGGACACTGTTTAGTGGGGAAATATTGGTGATAGGACTAGATGATCCTGGATGTCTTTTCCAAACTTGATGATTTTGTGATTCTACAGACTACCTCATCTAACTTTGGCCTGCACCAAGACAAAGAATATGCTAACAAACTAACAAATACATGGAGGGAAGCCCCCAAGACAGTCAGAGTTAGAGTTCAAAGTTCTCTGAGAAGAAGCTGCAGGACAGGTGTTCGTTCATACCAGAGACAAGACAGCTTTGGGATACCTCACAGCAATCCCCCAGTGCCCCCCAATGGGAAGGCTATAGAGATGATGGAGCCAGGCACTTTGCTAAGGTAAACACTGAGAGGCAATGATCATAAACTGAAGTCAGAAGGCTATGAAGCTATAATGAGGAAAAGAAAAAAAAAATAATTATGAGAAAAATTAAGCATTGAAAGAGGTTGTACACTTCCGCTCTGCAGGCTTTTCAGAACCCAAAAAGAAAAAGGCCTGAGCAGCCTGATTTAAATTCACTGTTGACCCCGCATTAAGCAGAGGGTTGGAGAAGAGATCTTATGTTGCCCCTTCCTGCCTGAAAAGCTCTGGAATACTGTGAAGAGGGAGACAAAGAGACAGAGCAGAACCTACCTGATAATCATCACAGAAATCTTGCATGGGGAGTAGCCAACTTCAAGTGCTTCAGAAGACTGTGTTGAAACCCAAAATTAATAACTAAGGAATGACTTGCCCTGCAGGAGAATATAGTTCTAGCTCCTCAGAACAGATGCTGGTTTTAGTGACATAACTTGCTCATTCTTTACTACTTTAAACACCTGGTACATTCTTATTTCAGTGTATTTTGACAATGATAAATGTGTTGACCATGCAGGCAGGAGACTCTGGTAATAAGATTTTTTTTTTTTTCCTTTCTGTTTGCAATATTGTGTAGTGTTGGGATAATCCTATCATTTATGTTTCAAGGGCAACAGGAAAACAGCTTCCTCCACAGAGAAAAGAAGCAAATGGAATTCCCCCAAATATAGTAACTGGGCATAGAGCTGTCAGGAAATAACCAGATCACTCCCCTCTAAACTTCTAGCAATTCAAACCACTTCATCCTCTGGGGAACACAAATGACACATTGGAGTTACTGCTATTTCTCTCCTATAGCCAATACAGCTGCCTATTTGCACGAAACAAGATTCACACATCACCTCTTCTCTGCATTTTAACATGCACTTCTTTATAGTAAGGGATAAATTGTTAAACGATTCGGCCAACGCTCACTTCTAGATCCTGAAGATGGAACTGTGGGGCTGTCTTACTCTTCTTACTATGCCTGCATGCTACAACAGATATATAGTAGGTATCAAGAGTGGCTTATTGCTTCCAAAAGTTGACAGTGGCTTATTATTATTTCATATAAGGCTACTGTATCTTAAAGGAATTTCTGTATAAAATCATAATACTATAATAAAATACAATGGTCTGATGAAATATACACAAAAAAAAAGTGTTTACCTTTGCAGAAAATTAATGAGAAACATTTGTAGATGCCTTTGAGCAACTATGACCAACCACTGCATTTGCAGATGGCAATGAAAAGCTGTGAGAAAGTTTTTGATGTTTATGTACACTAATGGGCATGACAACTGAGTTTGTTGATTCAGTTCAATGAGAACAAATGGATGACAAGCTGAACAGTACAGAAGGGTATTTTAAGATGCATTGTGTCACTAGAATTTTATACGTGCACAGTAATTCTTGCACTATAGTTTGCCTCAGAGCATGCACATAGACACTGTGCTTCAAGATCAAAGAAATCAAAGGATTGGAACATGGGAGGAAGTTGTACTGGGTCAAGAAATCGTAAAATAGGATCTGTTTTATTCAACGTGGGACTTCTTCCATGACAAAAGCATCCCTTGCAAAAAAAGTGAAGGAGAATAAATCTCTGTGATCACTAATCCTTATAAAAATTACAGAGCCCATAGTTAAAAGGAACCAGCCATCAAACAAGGAGATGAAGTCAATTATTGGATTCAATTTGAAAGGAGCCGGGAACAAACTTAGGGTTTGTGTGATGCAGAGTAAATAAGGTTTGTGTCGCTGACTAGGCTTTTTTCAATCCCAATTCATCATGTTTTCTGTACTTTATCTTGGGGAATATGAAGGTTGTGTAGCTGTCAGCTGAGCCTTATGATCTGCCACTCTAACAAGCACAGCCAGGCTGGCATAAGGAAGGCTTCCAAACACACTCCAGGGAAATAAAAGGCCCTGTCCAAGCAGCATGAAGGGAAATACGCTTTTATAGTAATATGGACATGAAAAATATTGCCCAATGAAGGCCAAAGGTCCTGACCAACATATCACACTGTAAGAAAAAGAAACTAAGAAAAAAGAAAGATTTGTCATACTGGGCAAGAAGTAAAAGTTCACTTATTATAGAGGGGAAGAACAAAGACCTCCCCCAATCAGCAAATGTATGAAGATGGTTAATAAAACGCCTTTAAAACTGCATGAAAGGCTTTTGTTCTGCTTGTTAGAAAGGGAAAGCAGATCAGACTGCAGAAGAAAACCACCAAAGTCAGAGAAAATGTGACACCAGACCTACACAGAGGTTTATAAGAAGAAACATAGTGAAAAGAAGGAACAATGGAGATCAGAGTTTTTCCAGTTAAAAATCTATTTTCCACAATGCGCAGTACTACATTGGATTGATGGGGTTTTTTTTTATTGTTTTGCTAAATTTGACAGTGAAATGTTGGAAATGCTATATTTGACTTTAACTTTACCAGAAGCTTTTTTTTTTTTTTTTTTTTTTTTTTTTTTTTAAAAGGGCTTACTGATTTCCCTTTTTTCAATTTAGAGAAAACAAGCTATGGAGATGGTACTTATTATTTACGTAGCACTATAGTGCAAATATAAATGCCTAGCACTTTGCTAACAAATAAGAGACATAGGCCATGCTTCATGGAGCTTAACCACTCCATATTCTATGAAGCTTAGCGTCACAGAATAACATATTCTAAAATGCCTAGAGAAGAGGAGAAGGAAGAATCAAAAAACATCATGCAGCTTCTCAGGCTGATGGTGCAGGATAATCCTTTGACAACACAGAACTTTCACTTGAAGGAAAAAAGGCACTCAGAGATGAATTTCTACACAGATACGTAGAATTTTTGCCCTCAAAGAAAATGTCCACGTTATTGATGGCTCATGCAAAAGTGTGGAAAGGAAATCTAAACCTGCGCTTCCAGTATAAAGAACAATCCTCCTAAAAGATGCCCTGCAATACACACATCCCAGGAAGCGATTTGGTCTCTGACAAAGCTCCAAAAAGTTAAGATGTGGTGTTTTTCAGGCTGTCTTGGAGAAGAGGTTGTAAGTATCTGTGTTACAAAAATGCAGCTCTAAGGAATATAACATGACAGGTTTTCAAAATCTAGGCATTCAGAGAACAAGCGAATTGAAATATATTTCAGCAATCACAGTGCAGCTACAAATGTTGTCTAACAATACTCTCATAGAAGGAGGCCAACAAAATGACAACATGACCTAATATTTATTTATGGCTATAAAAGTTTTCTACATAAATCAGGATTTATGGAAGACAAATTTCTCTCACTTGCCTTTAGCTTATGAATCAATCTACTCTCTGCAGTTAGGAAACTACTATTCTGGAAGATGTCATAAAAAGCCATGGGTATAACAAGAGAGAGGAAAACACAACACACCAAACAGGTGCAGCCACTATGCAAACATGTTTCCTATCCCAGACATTTTCTAATTTACGACCATGTATTGAAAAGAAATTCAGAGTAAACGTCTCTGCATTTGATTGCTAGAGGTTAGCAGGTGATTTGCTATACAAGCAAAGCAACACTGCAATCAGCATTACTTTTCACAATGGGTTATTTATGCATTCTTTTTCACTGGTCAGTCCCTTCTTAGCCTTTCAGACTCTTCCTGCATTTGACATAAGCTCAATCAAAATTTAAGGCTAAACTTACACTTGCATCATGGATTACATGACTTCCAGCATGAGGCATTTGATAAAATTTATTCCACAAATTATCTAAGATCTCATTTCTCTAATAATGTATCTTTTACCAAAAACAACCATCAGCATACAGTGTGATGAATGGTATTAGCACAGCTAAGGACAAGACAGCACTAGTTTAGCACCTCTCGACTCAAGTAAAGTTTGTGTATCCCTCAGCACAGTGAGAATCCTGTGCACGCGTGCTTATCAGTTAGAGAAATAATTTGCAGTCTCCTCTGTGACTTCTGAACAAGGGGCAAAATTGACCCTTGCTCCAATACCACTTCAGCATTTCAGTTTTAAGTTATGGTTCTGTAAAGCTACATCAACGAATCCTGGAAACAGTAGACAGAGTATGTAATGTCTGCAGTCCTGTGCTTATAATATTCTGCCAGAAGGGGAGCGATTGGTGTATCAGTGACAAACACACAGACTCGCTTCTTTAAGCTTCACTTCATTTCCAAGAAGAGCCTCCAAACTGCAGACTGCATGAATGAGCTCAGAGGAGTGATGCTACACTGTGTCATCCAATCACTCTAATTGGAGAAGGGGCCTGTCCCAGATCTCCGTATCTGTGGGGGCAGTTTTAGTGCAATCCTCATCTCTTTCTCTTCAGAATTGGACAACTGATAGGAAACTCAGAGCTGTTAATTTCTACAGTTAATCTTAATGGTTGATTTTATGCCTTGTAAATGTTATTCTAAAGTGTTAGAGTAAACAGAACACTAGACTGTTGTTGATTTAAGTGATTATACATACTTTTTCCCATCCAAAGGATTATTTACTGAGGCAACAAACTGAAAATGGATTAAAGAGTATTCCTTTTTATTTGCAGCAGAGTTCACGCACAGTATTCATTGCTACAGGATATCATCAAAGCTAACATCACAGCTCAGAATTAATGAAACACAGGAAACCAAGATACAGAATAGCAACCTTTACGTGACTTTCAGGTTTTACTACTGCCTACTCAGGACAGGAAATGGACAGGTAAGACTCAGACAAAGTCCATTAATTCAACCACATCCTGAGCATAATGCATCAAAGGGTACGCTCCAAAATAAAGGTATTGTATAACTCAACTCTTAGGCTTTTTCTTTTAAATATCCACAATTTTAGCTGGCTCATCTGACAAAGCAACCCCCAGTATGCCAGTTCCTCTCAGGACAAGAATCAGCAGACTCTATCTGTCATATTTCTGCCTCCAACACATGAATGTTTTCTGAAAGCCTGTTATCTGCATGCTGCTGGCTTTCACCCTGCTTAGCTTCAGAGATTTATTAGGATGACAGCATGAGGAGCTGCGACCACTACAAAAGTAACACTGCAGACAACTATTTTACCCTACAAAACAGATAGGAAACAACTGAGCTACAAATGTTGTCCAATCTGCTGTAGCACAGTGTATAATCAATTAACATATGGATGTCATAATTAAGAAACATACAAGAAAGTTGGGCTAAACAGGTCATCACGCTAAATAGAAATAGATGGAAAGCTTACCCTTGTCCTAGACTCACTGAGAAGACTCTAAGAGGAGCGATCTCCAAAAGAGATCCTTCCCCAGTGGCAGTCAGCTCTGAAATGGGTCTCGGAGAGGTGGAGCCAGGCTCCACCCCTTCCAGTAGCACAGGTGAATTGCCTTCACCTGTGATCCTGTGGCTGATTCACTGCTCGCCACAGATGGTCAGTCAGGTTCAGGCCATGATTCAGCATTTCCCATACACACCAGAAGAAAACAATGCTACACATCCTGTTAGCAGCTCAGCAAAATCATACTTAGAGTATCTCTGAACCACCTGAAGATATAATTAAGGCTTACACAATCAATGTGGCTACACAGGCTTTTTCCTTCATTAACACTTGCTGACAACTCTCCGCGATTGGAAACTTGTTTCAAACAGGCTTTTTCTTGGAGTTCTGGAGTCCAACATAGGAAAATCATTACTGGTATCCCTCATGTGAAAGGTTATCCTCTAAACAGGACACACCAAATTCTTAAGGACTACCACGGCAGTGTGAAAAAAGAGATGAAGAGAAGCTGGAGCATGGGCAACCAGACGTTCTGCATGCACGTGCAAAAGGCTCTGCTGCTAAGGACTGCAAACTCTGAAGATCCTCTCAGATACCACCCATGAAATGCTCTCCCTCCCCTTCCCACGGTTGCTGTAGCAGCACCAGCTGGACTGAAACTGGCCTCCTTTGCCAGCATTTGCAGCAGCTCCAACCAGCAGCTGGACAGAGATGCACCATGCAATGATCTTAGTGCTTTGGTGGTTACCTCTTATGTTTTCAGATTTGTAGCAAGGAAATGTAGCTACGCATGCACAAATGCAATATCAGTGCCGTTTTCATACCTCAAAAAAACTACCCCCAAAATGAGCCTTTCTGCTCCCAAGTAGATTCAGTTCTATCACCTCATTCTATGTTTTGACTGACATAAGAACTACAGTTTGGCACAGTTTCATACCTGCGGTTCTAGTGACAGAGAAGAAATGACAAACAGCCTGATTTGCAGATTACACCCATAAGCTCCAGCACAACAAATAAATCATGGAATCTTTTACATTGGAAGTCACTACTAAAGGCCATCTAGTCCAACTGCCCTGCAATGAACAAGGATACCTAAAGCAGATCAGGTTGTTCAGAGTTCCTCCAGCCTTGCCTAAAGGGTTGGCATGCTCTCTCCCCAGACCCTGCAGTCTCCAGGAAAGTTGTGCGTTCTCTCTGACAAACTCCACAATCAACAGCCACCCACTGGTTCCTATGCCAAGGTTCAACACTGTTAAAAATAAAATAAAATAAAATAAAAAAAAAAAAAGCACCCACCTGGCAGACGCCGAGTAGAGCAAATCTGTAGCTCTGTAAACATTTCATCTTAACCATTATGTGCATTCAAGCCACTTAACAGCACCGTTAGGATAAATAAGTACAGGTGGTAAGAACTTAAGGGTAGGTGTTTAATCCCCATCTTCTGTGAGATGTATCTTCAGAGAGCTTTCCCTACCTGCATGCCAGATCACAGTGGTCACAGTCATCCTGAGATGGCTGCAGAGAGCCACAGAGCAGGCGGATGCTGCCTTCCCATTCTCCCCAAAACACTTCTGTTTGGATTTTAATTGACCTAAAATGGAATCCAAAGAGATTTTGATGACGCTTGTTTTTTTTTATGCACAAGAAGATCTAAGCCCATGCCTACCAGCCTGGAAAATATTGTTCCTGCAAGGTTGCATAAATTTTTTCTCTTTGACACCTTTCACCTGCTCCCACTGAACTAGGTAAACAGCGAAACTTCCCTTCATAAAAGAAGCCAGATATATTTCTAAAACACTTGAAGAGGGGAAGGAAACCTAACAGGCATTTTAGGATCCCTCACGCAAACTGGCATTTACATTTATCAGGGTTTTTTTAGCTTGCTACCCATTAAGTGCTTCCTAGACTTTTTGTTGATGTAACCAACATTTTTATGAGTGTTCTGGGACAGCAGCAGGGTTTTAAAATGTAACAGGAAGTCTATGTGAATCTCTCTCATGCTGTTCTCTATCATTCTTCTCAGAACACCATAATAAATATTCTCCACTATAACAACACCAATCAGTTTGGTCTTCCTTTGCCTTTTTTTTCAGTATCTGGACAATTTTAAGGAGTAACAAGCAGCACATTTGCAGACAAGGTGAAGTTCATTTCAACTTTAAAAATACATCAGCATCTTTTGATACGTGTGTATATGCGTACATGCACCCATGTGTACCATCACATACAATGTCACTGCTCAGATTTTTCTCCAGTCTGAATGGTCCTGCATCACGATTTGCTTTGTCATCACCATGGCATAACATCACCTGTGTGAGCTGACACACAGAAACCACAGCACTGCCTGCAAACTGCTACACCATGTCCTGTTGTAGTATCATTTTTAAACAGCCACCTCCAGGCACTCAAAAAATAGTAGATCTAGACACAGCTCACTGTCTCTACAGTCTTGCTTTAATGTTACAGAGTTGTCCAACAGTTACTCATTCTGTAGAAAAAGTGCATAGTAACAACTCAAAGCATCAAAACATACAGGGAGGTGCTGCTTTCTGAAATACTCTTTAAAACACATAATTTAAGCAGCATTTGAGTACCTGCTAATGAAACAACATAGGTATTTCCCCTCCAAAGTTTCCATCTGTGTGTGTTAACTTAAGTGGAAAAGTCAAAGAGCCCCATGCACACTGGGATCTATTTTTTTTTTCCTTCAAAGGCAGAATAAACACCTGGATCCCGCTGGCTGTGCTCAGGAGGCCAATCCAACAACTGCATTTGTGAATACTGTTCATGTTTACAAGACTTCAACAGAATACACTACTGATGTCCTGAAAAGATGGCCATTCTGATTCATCCAATATCTCTCTGATGAATCACACTCATAGAATGGAGAACAAAAAGCAACTTCACCATCTACCATGAGTTCGAAGATGTGGCTTGAAGGAACAAGTGGAAACTTCCAACTGAGAGCTGAACTTTGTCACCCACAAAAACTCTTCAAGGTATTTTCTTCTAACCTGCTGTCTCTTACCAAACACTAAACCTGTGCTGACCCCCTAACAACAAACAAAATAAAGCCACCAACAAAGAAGACAGTGCTCCGAAAGCTCCTACTGTTCTTACCTCATCTTGGTCAAAATTCACAAGTTCAGAAAGCAAATGCAGCTTCTGGGAAGTGCCTGGGCTAGAGCTGGCGTCCCAAAGCCAATCTGCCCATAACATGCAATTCAGCTGTCAGAAACCAGGGGAATGTTTTTTCCAGGATTTTTTTTCCAGTGCACCATCTGAAAACACTAATATTTTTCTTAAAACAAAACTAATGAATTGTGCATGAAAGAAAACAATTGGAGACAGAATAATTAAAAATTGTTATCAAGTGATGTAAACCACAACGTTGTGGTTCAAGCCTTTATGAATCAAAAAAAGCAATTAGGGAAAGATGGTTTTGATGTCTGAGTTCAGGCAGAGACAAACAACGTTTTGCACATTTGAAGTTCATATGAGCAGCAAAGAAACAACAGGCTTATGCTAAGACTCAAACTTTAAATAAATAAAACAAAAACTTACAAATAAAAACTTAATAAAAGCTTAACTGAACACTTCCCACCACGATTGCCAAAGCTCTTTGGCCCCTGTCCCCCCAATTTGTCATTTGTTTTTTCAGCATTGTATTACTGCAATACAGGGGCATATCACATAGCATTAATCTCACTAAAAACAAGCATAGAAACAAATCTCTGTCTTATTACAGAGCACAGAACTTGATTTGCAAGGAAGTTTTGTGTTCCCATCAGTTGTTTTTTAAGTCCTAGGTCTGCATCAGACTGAGCATAACATTTTGTCACGAAAATAAGAGGACAATGAATTAGCCCTGAAGCAAGAAGGGGACAAGCAGTGAAAGCTGTTCATTTTGGACATTTTATATCTCCTGTCTTCAGCAGCTACCCTGGACACTTTGCTCTGAGCTGTAAGCGAACACATCAAGGGTTCTCTGTACAAGGTGACACTCTTTAGCATTTCAGATCTGATCCTAAAACGTTCTTGTAATAAACTGTGTATTCCCAAGTACGTGCTATTTTTTCAAGTTTGGAAATTATTTCATACCAGCAAAGATGACATGCTTTATTTTAAAAGTAAATCAAGTTGAATACTGAAGTATTAAGGAATTAAAGCATTAACCATTTTTTAAGTATTGAAGGACTCGTATTTCATCTTGGCAGATGTGTTATTTTTAAAGAGTGTGCCCCAGCCGCCATTCCCGTCCACATACCTCCTTGGGGCTCTCCAGCCCAGTTAGAAACAGAACAGCAAACCCTACCCCAATCAGAGGCTGCAGCCATTTATCATTTTAAATTACAGCCACGCAGACCCCAAACACAACGAAAAGCTCATCGTTTCCCCCTCCTGGCACAGCTGCACACACTCACTGCCCAGACAGAGGCAGGAGACACGAGGCATCAAGGCACAGCGAGTCCTGGCAGCAGCCGTTCAGCTCCGGATGTAACCTCACCTTAAGCCATACAAATAACCATCACTGTGATATATTGAACTCTGAAGAGCCTTTTCCCAGAAGCCCACGAAGGACTTCCTTGAAGCTTTGGGAGGAGAAGCGCGTTGGCTCAGGGCCGCTCAGGTGCAGGCAGCAGGGCCAGGCCTCAGCCCATCGAGCAGCCTGCTGCGGGGCAGTCATGGGTGAGGACACAGTGCCTACAGACACTGCACCCTGAGATGCACGGGAGAAGCTGGTGTCCTGTCACTAATTCCTCTCTCAAGTCTGGCTGAACAAGGCCTTTGGGTCCAAAAGCTCTGCAGAAGGATGAACAGTAATTCTGTTCATACTCAAGACAGTATGTAAACCTTGAGGGTTTACATTTCAATTAATCTTCAGATGAAGATGACCATAAGCAATTTCTGACACCAGTTCTCAGCGGTGGAGGCATTACTGCAATGCGAAAGTACCTCTGCATGACTGAGCATCAGGAGTCAGGACTGCAAAACCTTTTTATCCGAACTTCTTGTGATACAGAAAGAGTGGTGAGAGCCAACACACGAGTGAGCGCCCAGCAGAGTAACTCCTCCACTACTGCAAAACCAGTGCTAGATATCACGGTGTCAGGAGACACCAACAAAACCCGACACAATTCATTTTCTAGCATCTTTCCCTCTCCCTGCATGGTTTTCCACGGCATTCACACCCATAATGCAGAGAAAAACATGGACGAGTCCTAACGAGTTTCAATCACAGGGTGCCCTACACTCTGCTGGGGGCCGCCCGGCACCATCATCACATGGCCTCGAGGGCACCCTAATGCTTACCCCATCCACCACCCAGCACACCAGCCACCGAGCCACTGTCCCATAGGCACGGGGATGGACACACAGCAGGTGGGGAGCCCTCACCTGCTGCCAGCAGTCCGTGGAATCATGACTCCTCTAGCACCGTCGGTGGCCACAGAGCCACCTTCGGAAGGGACAGCGGGTGCTGATAGCCGAGAGTGAGGGAGATTTTGGGGTCGCGGGGCTCCTCGAGGGCAGAGCTGCGTGCTCCGGAGCCGCTCGCTGCCCACCAGCACAAGGGGAGCCGCAGCCGGAGCTACGGCTCTTCCCGCTCTCGGCCCCCGCCCGCCTCCGCGGCCCCACCGTGCTCCGCAGCGCGGTCCCGCTTTCTTTCTTCCAAGTTCCGCGCTGAATAAAACGCGGAGAGCACGGAGTAACACGAACGCGTTCACCCACGGCTGGGCACCGCGGTTCTACGTCCAAAAATAATTCCTGCTTTGGATGGCTGCCTGCTAAATAACGCGGTTTAATAAACCGAAATTTCTCTGTCTCTCAAAATAAGAAAGATTAAATTAAAAAAAAAAAAAAAATAAAAGGGAACAGAAAAAGGAAAGAAAAAAAGAAAAAAAAAAATAATAAAAGAAGGAAATCTTCCTGAAAAGCTCCTTAAATGAGAGAAGTGCTCCGCGCTCTCCCGCGCTGCTGCGCACAGCCGGGACGCCCCGCACCGCTCCCACGCCGGAGCTCCCACGGCCGCCTGAGGACGTTTTCCCGAGCGTAGGAGTCCCGGCGACGAGAACGGACGGTAACGATAGCGCCGGGATAAGGCATAACGAGGTCGGCTAAGAAATACGGGGGAGACGCGAAGTCGAAAGTTTGTCGGGAAAAAGAAGTGCGGGAGCAGCCGCATGGAAGGGAGCATCCCGGCGGGGCGGAGGGACGTACCGGCAGCCAGGCACACGGGCAGCAGCAGCCTGAAGGTGAGCCCGCACAGCACCTCGGTGGCCATCGCGCCGGGGCAGGACGTCGGCCGGGCGGCCGCGGAGCCGTCCCTGGGTGCGCTCCTCTAGGGCCGGCCGTGCGCGGAGCCGCCGCGGCGGCGGAGCATCGCCCGTCCCCGCCTCAGCCGCCTCTCGCCTCCCGCCGCATCCCGCGGCAGCGCCGCGCCGCACCCGGCCCGGGCCACGCACACGCCCGCCCCCTCGGGGCTCCGCGCCCGCCTCCTGCTGCCCTTCTCCTCCTCCTCCTCCTCCTCCTCCTCCTGCCCTCCGCCGCGCTCAATGGAACTAGCCTCCGCCTCGATGCCCCGTAGAGCTTGGGGTCTGTCCGCAGCGCTCCTCCAGGGGGTTCTCCTTCTCCTTACGTGACATTTCTTCCATTTTTTTTCCTCATTTTTTCACTCTTTATTTTTTTTTTCCTTTTTAACTTTGATTTGCCTGTTTCCTGCTCCAGGCTTCATCAGCCCAGCTGGCCGCACAAGTAAACTGCCACCTGGAACAACAAAATAAAACAGATCTGACATCGCTGGGAATGAACCGAGGTCACTCCAAAAGTAATGCCTTCTATTTCTTTCCATGAAAACTGCCACAGCTACAAAGAGTACAATAACACTATTTGATAGAGCAAATTCTCAGCTACAAAACTCTGTTTTTCAATATAGTCACCGCCATTAGCTATGCATTTTTGCTAGTGATGAACAAAAGCCTGCATGCAACAGCATGTCAACATCTACAGCAGCAGAAGCTATTTCACAACTGCTGTGACCATGCCATTGCTATGAAACAGTTGCCAATGAAGTCCAGCTTTCACTGTGCTCACATCTACTGTTTGGTTCCCATAAACGAAATATTGGTAGGAAGGTTCAACCTCTACTGCCATACCACCAACTTTTGCCTCTGATGACATAGGCCGACGTCATAAAATAAGAGGCATTACTTTTGGAACACCCCTCATATGTGACTTCTCTGGAAAGCTTTCCCATTTGCAACCCACTGTCGGTTTAAGTGCTGCAGGTTTAAAAAGGGCCGCTCTGAGGCTTTCCTGGTGTCCCTGGGTAAAGTGTGCTGAGTAAAGCGGGGGCTGAGATAGCAATGTTATGGAGAGCTATCAATGGTGTTATTAATGCAAATCAAAGTCCACTTAATCTTGGGCAATGCACTGCAATTCCTCCCACTCACATGAGGTCAGTGCAGGCAGAATGCCTTTGTTGTGGCAGCAGTGCTGCAGGAAAACCTTTATCCCATCCCTGGAGACATTCAAGGCCAGGCTGGATGTGGGTCTGGACAGCCTGGTCTGGTGGTTGGTAACACTGCACATAGCAGAGGGATTGAAAGAAACTAGAAGATCATTACGGCCCTTTTCAGCTCAGGCCATGCTGTGATTCTGTGATTCTATGATCCCTACACAAGATGAAGAGAAAGCTATGGATAGTGACCCCATGGGGCACCACGTGAATCCTTGGTGCCTCTTCCTGGTGTGGGGCCTCACCTCAGCTCTGAGGTGGCCTGTGTGGTCTCCTGAAGCCTGGCTGCTTGGCTCTAATCTCTAATTCACCTACAAAAATAAAAAGGTTCTATTAAAGAAAAAAAAAAGTCATTGTGATTCTAGAGTGCAGATGGTATGTGCTGAGCCACGTGCACATCTGAGTTTTCTCTTCTGAATAATGGTGATTACCTGCTCAGGACTAACTGGCTCTGATAGTAGGGTATGTGGAACGGAAAGAACTCCCAACATGCATCTATGAAGCAAAGAAAAAGTCAGCCAGAAATAACAGTCAGTCCACTCCCAGCTTGGCAGGTATATGTGGGTTCAGGCTTACACCTGTCAGACAGAAGAGCCCAGCAGGACAGATGTAATGGGGCACCCAGCTCTTGTCCTTGTGCTTAGGGATCAAGTCTGCAGCAGATACCACACCAGCATCACACAGCACTTACCCCGCTAATGAAACATCCCAGCACTGGTGGTATCACTTTCAGAACCCCTTCAAAGAGCTCAGGATCTGTCCTGAGGACACCTTCCTGGGGAACATCTCTCTCCTTGCCCTGGTGGTCCCAAAGCAGACAGTCAGGGGAAGCAGTCTGTATGTGTAGGACACATAGCTAAAGTGTTTTGTGCATTTTGGCAGCACGCTTGCAGGTATTGATCACTCTTTTGTTTGGTTGTTGTTCTATTCGGTCATTCAGGTTCACTAAAGCAAGGATAAAGTATCTATTACTTTCACAGTACAGTTACTAAAGTGGTTGTTGCTGTTATTCTCGTGTTCGGGCAGTGATCAGTCGGTTTCCAAGGCTTACCGATCTCAAGGTACGAAACGTGGAGTTCGGATACACGGACCGCAGGGCTCATCAACTTCTGCGAGTCCGTCGATCGGCTGCGAATCTGTGCAGCCGCAGTGCCACCTTTTGGCTAAATCGGCCTTTGTGTGAATCCCACGTCCCTTCCCACCGGCTCTGGGGAGGGACCCGTCTGCACGCACGTCGTTCAGATGGAGCCACAGTCACCTGTCTTCCAGCCGTACCTCTGTGGGATGGGTGAGCGGCTGCACACAGGCCACCGTGATGACTGCACACACCTTTGCGAGTTCAGGTGTGGACGGGACCAGCAAGAGCATGAACCTGAAAATCAGAGCACTGTTAGCCAGAGTGGGAACAATAAAGCCCAAGGTTCTCACTAAAATATACAAAATAGAAGTTGAAGTATTGAGAAAAGTGTCACTTGAGTGAAATGCACATAAAGCAACTTACTGATAGAGAACTGTGGAATTCATTTAGAACCACAGAATGGCTTGGGTTCAAAGCGACCTCAAAGCCCACCCATCCCACCCCCTGTCATAAGCTGGGGTGGCAGCCCTGCCCTCCAGCAGCTCAGCTGTCCAGGGCCCTATCCAACCTGGCCTTGAGCACCTCCAGGGATGGAGCACCACAGCTTCTCTGGGCAGCTCTGCCAGGGCCTCACTGCCTTTTGAATAGAGAATTTCTTCCTAACACCTATCTGCCCTCAGTTTGAAACCATTCCCCCTTGTCCTATCACTATTAGATCTTGTAAAAAGTTGGTCCTTCTCCTGCCCATAAGCTCTCTTCAAGTGCTAGAAGGTAACTGACAGAATTTCTGCAACTATAATTCAGATGCCAAAAGACGTAGCAAGGAAAAAAGAAGCCTCAGCATATATCATGTTCCCAGTTCTGTTAAGCAGAATGTAACCAATTAGAATTGCTAGTTGAAACCTGCTGTGTTGATCTGCCTTGTCTCAATCAGTGATGTTCACAAATATCTTCTAATCACCTCAGCTAGCTCATTTCTTTGGCTGCTGGAATCATGAACTCATGGTGTCATTATAACATCCACAGTTGGGATAAAATAACAAGAGTTTGTATATACATGTACATACATAGGCTCATGCAGTTTACCACAGGAAGCTCCATAAAATGAGTACTAAGCTAGCTGGAGAAATAAAGCTCATCTGTACAGGAAGAGGCAAGAGAAGTCACCAAAACCTTTTCAGAGCAATCATGGCTGTACAAAGGCATTTTATATTTGTTATTCTTCCAAAACGAGGCTCCTACTTTGGGGACCTGTGGGGAAGGAGATGGCTTTAATATTTAAGGTGATGATTAACTGGTGTGTTTTGCCTATTGATCCTTGCTCTGTAAGGCTACAGGAAAACATGGTGCTCCTCTTACCTCTTCTAAAAGCTCTTCTGATGCTCAGCCCAACAGGAGCCATCCAGGTCAGCTCCTCAGCTTAGCCCACATCCTGCTACCACTAGGGATGGTGTCCCTGCCTGTAGCAGGGGGTTGGAACTAGATGATCTTAAACGTCCCCTCCAACCCAAACCATTCTATGATTCTATGACTGAAGTTGACATTTTTCGCTTCCAGCATGAACTCAGCTCAACTTCAAGATACCATTCAAGTTTAGTTCTGGTTCAGTAAAAGTTTTTTAAAAATCACACAGTTCAACAGTATTCTTGGTTCAGAATCAGTTTAACTCCCCTGCACCAGCAGTAGTGTGTAGCTAGTTCATGTTCTGAAATTATGAGCTTGTCTTGCTTTACAGTATAGAAATTCATTTCACTCCCATGTACGCTGAGTAGTCATCCTCAAAAATATTCATTGCCCTAGCAGAGCTCCTAGTTCCCTGGAAGCCTCCAAATTTCCCCATGCTGGATTAATCTTCCACTCACTCTCCCATAATTTCACCACCCATTTCAGTTGACTGGCCACAGGGTCTGCAGAAAGCTTTCTAAAATCAGATGCATTACTAAAGGTCTGGGCTTTTTTCCCTGCTGGCCTTTTCAGTGTTCATGTCACCATGTCTGTCTAGATTTTTTGTCTGGCACAGCAAAAATCTATTGATAGAAACCTTTGTATTTCAAATGCAAACAGTGACTGCCAGCCTTGTTCTGGAGGGTCATACAGTCTGATCAGTCAGGAAGCAGACAAACATTATTAGCGTTACCTCAGAGCAATGTAAAACACCACAGAGAGCTCTGTCGCCAGCTGAGGCAGTCCTGGTTTGGTCACATTTTGTGGGACATCAAACCTGGCAGAACCCAAACAGTTCCTTGAGGCACCATTAGCCCACAGCAAGAAATGAAAGCTGCTTCCGATGACTGAATGCTTCCACATGTATCAGAAAGGAACCATTAAGAGCAGCACTCATAAGGAATCATTAGGAAAATGGCATCGTCTCGTGGTTGGTGCAGCGGATCAACAAACAGCACTGAAAAAAAATAAACTAGGAAAAAGAATTCTAACTCATTGTGCATGCTTACCTGCCTGCATGTAATTACATTTGAAATTGAAATAATTTTGAGAAAGATTGTGCAAATTCTGAAAGAACTGTTTTTTAAACAGTAAACTATGAATTTTTCTCTGCGTGTGAGGAGTTCAAACATGAGAGGTACACTCAAATAACAACCAGGCATGGCACATAATTAAAACTGTCTGGTATGAGCGCATAACTTGTTGAGATTCATTTTCGATCTGAGGAAATAGCAAGCAATAAACATCCAGTTGTCCTTGAATGGAAGTTAACCTTCAGGGTATTTGTTGCATACATCTTCATTTCATGTGTACTTTAAGAAAATTTTAAAAGAAGACTGGAACCATAATATAAAATACCATTGCTCTTGGTTATATTCTATAATTGAGGTTATTGGCTTGGCTGTAGCTAATTGTAAAGTGATAACTGTGGGATGCGCTGAAGCAGTTCCAAGACAGTCCTATGCAGATTGCTATAAACACACAGCTATGCAGCAGATCTGAGCTAGCTGGAACAAAAACACCAAGCATGGCTCTGGACTCCTTCAGTAAAACGCTGCTCTGCTGTGGTGGTGATGTGAGTTACATTTGGGGTGATAGCCAGGGAGAGCCAGCCCCTCACATCACAGGAGCACCATCGCAATTTACACTTTTGCTGGCTGCATCAGCTCAGAGCAACAAGAAATGAGGCTGAGAAGATCACAAAGCACACTGAACCAAAACCAGAATTCTCCATGGGGCAGTAGAGCAGCAAAAGAATAGATTTATGACCCAAGCGAAAGAGCAGACATCGCTGCACACACCTGCATTTCAGCCAAAAGTCCTTCCTCCAGCTGAGCCTACGCCATCAAGGAAACCACTAACTCCTCCAGGTCCTTAGTTCAAATCCAGTTTGGGCAGACTGTGATTGAAATGCATCATCCCTGACAGCTGGGCAGTGGGCAGCCGTGTCCCCAAAGCTCCTTCCTTGCTCACTCAGGGCTGATTTCCTTGAATGCCAAGGAGGCATTTCCTTGAGATACTGAAATGCCTCCAGCCTGAGGGTCTGGTTTTTGTGTCCCTGCATCCCTTCCACCTTGTCACTCCTTGTCTTTCTGCAGAACCTGCTATCACAACACTCTTTCTCAGAAAGGACTGCAGAAGCATAGAATCATAGAATTTCCCACATTGGAAGGGACCCATAAGCTACCGGCTCCACATAGGACCACCCAAAATCAGACTATGTCTGAAAGTGTTGTCCAGACACTCCCTGAACTCCAGCACTCAGGTCCGTGCCCACTGCCCTGTGCAGCCCGTTCCATGCCCACCGCCCTGTGCTGCGGCCCCTGTCCCTCACCCCCAGCTGCCCTCCCCTCACACAGCTCCATGCCGTTCCCTCGGGCCCTGAGCAGAGCTCAGCGCAGGGCAGCCCTCAGGATCCAAATGTAAATCTGGTCTGGGACATAGGAAGCAAAAAGAGGATGAGAAGGGAAGGAGATGGCGAGAAACAGGACAATAAGTTATCTGATGAGTAGCTCCAGGCAAAAGAGAGAAGTACCTGGTAGTGTTCTTTGTGCAACAGTGTGTAGTTAAAAATAATTCTTTAAACTAAAATATTTGGATAGGGGTATCTGTCCCCAGAGCAACCAACAACATAAAAACAAGTAACAATAATTTTCCATTCCAATGACCAGTGATATATTTAGATAATAATGTCAGAAATTTAGTCCACTTTGAGGTGAAAGGTGAAAGTCATACGTGAGGCCCAACAGCTACAAGAGAAAAAGTCACTCTAATTCATTTACAGGGTCTATTCCTGAGGTCAAAAAGACCTTGGTGCAGGGATGAAAATTCAGCAGCTTTCACAAAGCCTGTAAGCACCAGCAGCAGGACTGCTGGTCACTGTTCCAGCCTTGGGGACCTGCGTGGACCACAAGTTCCAAGTCAAGGAGTAAAAGCTGGCAAATGGTAAATCCACTGGCTAATGTGAGATAATCTCTAATACATACATCTTCTTCATGGCATACATCTGTCATACATCTTCTTCATGGCACAAGAGGATAAGCTTGTCTTAGAAAAACATTGCATTCATTCATAAGCAAAGAACGTAACTGGAAAAGGAATATAAAACTTATGCAATGCATGACTGGAGTGCAGAGGATTTTTTTAGCTGAGCATAACCTCAGTAAAGACAAATATATCTGCATCCAAACTCTGGGGCTCTGGGCTTGGAGCTCCTGGGTCTGGGTGCAAATATCCTATCACCATCTCATCATTTTTCAGTCCTTCCTTCCCTCAGCCTGTGCCATGGTTCAGGCAAAAGGACATCCAGGAGCGTCGCCTGGAAAAGAACAGCACTGCCTTCCTGTTACAAACAGTCAAGGAAAAGGGGATGTACCAGCAGTATAGCAATACCATAGGATACCTTTTTGAAGGAATCCTAATTTAGTTTTATTTTAAAAACAAGCTCAGTTCTAAGCCTTCATTCAGAAACCAGTTTGATTCAGCATTGCACTGCAGACTGAACAATAAAAATGCAAAGAATCTAAAATAGATAATCCCATGGCCTCAGATTCAGACTAAGATTCAGATACCCAGGCAGTGCAAGCATGTGACCAGGGAAAACATTTTGTATCCCACACAGGCATCCCCAAACTGGTTTATAAAAAAAAAAAAAAAAAAAAAAAAAAAAAAAGGCAAAATTTAGATGCAGCACTATTTTTAGTGTTTTGTAGCCAGTGGAGGTTCCTTTCACTGCTTCTGAGTCTTTTGGATCATTTTATCCAGAGAAGTCAAACTTTCCGTTTGCGTTATAGGCAGAGCCTAAACAAAAAGCTTTGGATTCCATTCTTGGAATAGATGTTTTATGCTAACTAATGAGGATTTGTACCCACACTGGTAGCTTTTATTATTTTGTTACATTAACTTTGTATTTTTCTTTTCCAATTATGTTTCTACTCTCAACATTAAAAAAAAAAAAACTAAAAGAAAATAATAGTAACAGCGCGCTGTTGCGTCTGCCCAGTAAAAATAGAAAAGTATATTTTAATACAGCAAGTGCACTCATGCACTCAGTCTGTGAGTGCAGTCCATTACCATTCACACTGTGGTCAGGTCAGAGGAGCTCAAGGGGATCTGCGGTACTGGATTCAAATGTTGTTGCACAGAGCTCTGCCTTTGTGGGAGTTAGAAACTAACTGTTCTTGGTTTTCTTTCTTCCAAGGAGAAGTGTGCTGGCACATATGGCAGGTCCACTGAGTACCTACAAGCAGCATGAACTGCTGCAACTCAATCACAAGTCATTGCATCTGTCCTGCTCCTGAGGACTTTATATGGGAGTTTTCAGCTCCAAACCATGCCTGCTGCATTGACGCTAAGGCCAAAGCATTTGCACCACTGCACCTTCTGAGGCTTTCATGCTGCTGTGCAAACATCTGCCCACATGTTGGCTTGTTTGGTAATTGAAACAGGGCACTCATATGGATTAGATCCGCAATTAATCTAAAGTAGGAATGCCCTATGGATATTTTCACCAGTCATCTTGGGAGCCCATTCTATAAAGTTAACGGCAGGCAGCAGGCACCTCCAGAGGGCAATCCAGAGCATATAACCAGATGGCAGCTGGGATCCTCTTTTGAGAGTGCTGGATTTTTCCAGCAGTGTTCATTTCTCCCTCCACTAAGTCCTTAAAGCATAACTAGGGAGGTGACACTGAGCACCCTTCTTGGGTTACCTATCACAGGACCCAGAGGGCAGTAATCAGATCAGGGTGGTTATTACAGCAGGCTGCCAGGATCTCCAGCTCTGATTCAGAGTAGCATCTAGTACCACAAGGTTTTCCAGTATTAGCAGTGACCTGATACTGAAATTTCCTAAGACTGCAAATGGTCAGTCTTACTAAGGAATCTCATAATGTAATTTACATTCACTTCCTCTACTTGTTCAGAAAAACCCCAAAGTGTTATGAAGAACATAGTGACATTTTAACTAAAGATCTGTTCATATAATCATAGAATCATTAAGACTGGAAAAGACCTCTAGAACCATCTAGCCCAACTGTCAGCCCAACACACCCAACACCACCATTCCCATTAGCCCATGTCCCTAAGTATCACATCTGCATTTTGTTTGAACACCTCCAGAGACAGTGACTCCACTACCTCCCTGGGCAGCCTGTTCCAGTGCCTCACCACTCTTTCTGAGAAAAAATTTTCCTGAACACCCAACCTGAATCACCTCTGATTCAACTTAAGGCCATTATCTCTTGTCCTCCTCTTGTAGCATTCTGTCCCTTTGCTTCATGAGACAGGCAAAAGCAATTAAAATAAGAAAGTTCTTTTTGCTCTAATGGAAGAACCAGAAAGACAAAACAGAAAACACAGAGGATTGAATCAAACATCAAATTTTTCACCTGTCATTGTGTAATATATTTTTATTTCCAAAAGGAGGAACATAACTGAGTATAAGCCTAACCTTGTTCCTTATCATCTTAACTAAAAGTGCTGGCTTTTGCAGCTAAAAGGATACAAAAGAGTAACCCAATCTAAACAATGCCACTAGCCCGTGGGACTCAGGACCACAAGGAACCAAGATGAATGGGCTGGATGTGGGATTTGGCTTTGATGTTGGGCTCCTGTCTCCAGCACTATGGTGAGGAACATGGCTCACCCAGGCTGAGTACAGAATGAAAATGAGTCCCTTCAAATTTCACAAGATGGAAGCAGATCTATTTCATCATTTCTGGGATGAGGCTGGAAGATCTTTGCCCTAGGATAAGGGTGTTCTTAACTCCTCATATCTCTTACACACTTGCAAGAATGTCCGAGAAGGAAGTCATAGCCCTTTTTCCAAACCCTTCTATGTATTTGCAAAATACTTACGAACAGCTTTGCATGGTCACATTCCAGGCTGTCCTCTTCTCACTCTCTCCCATATCCTTTTCAAAGTGATTCTCTTTATGTGCAGAGTATAGAACCAAAACCTATGGAGGAGAAGAACCCTTTGGGATCAGATTTTTCAGTAAACATATGGAGCATGTTTATTTGCAAATGAAAACATGCTAGATAAGAATGAACTTCAGTTTCTACTTAGATAAATGTTTTCCCTTCTTCTTTCCTGTTTTTACTTTGCTTTTCTGTTTAAGAAAAACTTTTATGATAACATTAATCAAATTGCTCATTGTAGAACTTGTAATAGCACAAAGAGCTGTGAAATAATTCAAAAGCATATTTCAATAAAAAAATATCTACTATCAGCGTAAAAACCATGCTTGGTAAGGCTATTAAACCACAGTTGTGGAGGGAACATTTTGGATTTAATTCAGTTCTTTTATTTAAACTTGCACTTTCAAAGCACTCTAAAAACAGGACGCAAATTCCCTGTGACTCGTGTTTGGTTTGTACTTCTCCTGCACACAAGCTGGTAAATTTAGTGAAACACACATTTCTAAATTAAATAGTGCAGTTTGCATGTCCTAGGGCATATTGTTATCTGAGTGTAAGAAAGTTAGCAGGAGCTTACTCAAGGCTTAAGCCCTGTTGTTAGAAGCCAGCAGTTCCTTCATGAACAAACTGCTCAAGTTGCAGCTCTTCAGGATGTCTGTATGAAACACACACCACCTCGGAGGAACTGCATATCTGACAATCCATTACTTCTGCTATGATGTGCATTGCTGGAAGGGAGAGGACAGTGTTTACTTTGGGCAGATATCTCTGAGCATCCCTTCTCCTCCCTCATGCACTCAGATGCAGATCTGCAGCTCACACCCACCCAGAGGTGACAGTCATCAAGGTGTGAGTGTAGCATGTCAGAAGGAGAAGTGTCTTCAAGCCAGGGTCCAAGTCCCATACAAACAGCTCAAGGTCCCTGCCCACACTGAGCTGCTGGAACAAGGCACAGAAGCTGGCGACGTGATCAGCAGTCATACTGTACAGCTATGCTTGTACCAGGGCTGCAAAGCAGTAAAAGCTACATTTATACACTTGCAGCACTTTTACTCAGAGCATCTAGTCAAGATCACAACAGAAGAATGGTTTTGCCTTGACATCACTGGTAATTCTAAAATTGAAAAAGGTTTGTTGTTTTTCTCTTACCTTAGAGAATTCTTCCCAATATTTTTAAGTAACTGTCATTTCCTGTTAAATAATGTTTATGATGGCAGGCTCTCAATCTTTCTGGTTTCACTGAGTATTTTTTTTCACAGGGTTATTATTTATTGTTGCTACTCTTTGCTCTCTTTTTTTTTTTTTGACTCTAAGCAGCACTGCCCTACGGCTTTCCAAACTGCACAGATTTTATAGCTGAAATGACTTTAAGCCACTCTATCTAAATGGATACTGAAACTGGCATCAGACTTTGGTGTCTGTTTTAAAAAGATTGAAATGTGAACATAAAAGGAAAAGGACTCCATCCCTTTCCATGCTCTAATTTTCAAGCCCTCCAAAAAATACCCCTAAAAAGACCAGGACTTAAAGTAGCTCCATGCTGTGCACAGGTTTGTTTAAATAGACAGTCTCTGTGAAACCATGATAGCTCTGAGGCTTTTTTCTTAGATCTTCCTATGGCTATCCCACATGCTGATCACTATTAGGGCCAGGCAGTAACCCAAGTAACCCAACATTCACTATGAAGTTATGTACATATATATATTGATTCCGAGGACACTGGCACTGCATCAAAGATTCCTGTCACCATATTCCTTTAGTTCCATTTCTTCCTCTTGTCTTCTAGACAAAGCTGCTGCTCATGTAGAAGATGTAAAGGAATCATACAAAAACATAATTCAGATTTAGATCTAAATTTGCCAGAAGAAACTTGCATCAGGTTAATCCTGACCTGAAACCAGTGGGCTAACCTAATATGTTTCTGAGAATAAGGAGCTCCCTCCTCGTTTGGGAATCTTCTGGGATGTGAAAGCATCGAGAGAACATTATTTGACCTGTTCGCTCTCCTCATTAGTAAAGCACTTTCCAGTGGCCGCAGAAAATTGTCAGAATCGCCTGTTGTGGCAAAGTGTGTGCAATTTGTTAATGCAGTTTGTGGTCACCACAAGGAAATCCCATGTCAACAGTAACTTCAGGGAACAGGTTATTGCTCAAATAGATGAAAGAAAGGAATGGAAGACTCAGGTTCTGCTCTTTCCCCAGGAGATTAAAAATTCACTAAAAGGATATTGTGACCTACTGGGGCCGAGATAGTGCTACTCATGCATGTTGGGTCATGAAAGGTGCTGACATCTCCCCAGAAAGTGGAGTCAAGGAGAACATAAGCATAATATTTGGCTAGGATTTTACTAGGAAACGCAGATACAACAGGCAGCATTCTCCCACCTTCCCTCTGCTCTCTCTCACAGACACTTCCTTTGTCTGTACCAGCCAGGTTATTAACAGTATATTGTTTTTCATTCCACTTCTCTTCCCTTTGGGCTTTCCATGCTTCTGGTCATGGAGAAGAAGGTAAATATGCCTTTTTAATTATATAGACTGTCAGACTTTCTCCACACTCACCCCATTTATTAGATACTTTTTTTGTACTTCAAATTTATTTTTAACCCTCTTCCATCGAACTTAGCATTTTTCAGTTTGTGTCTGCACATGCCAGTAGAAAAGAACATAACCTGTTCCCTACAGAAACCCAGAAACAATTCTTGCAAGACACATTTTACGAGAATGTCTCTTTTTTTCCTTTCTATAGCAGAACTGGTATTCCTACAGACATGAGAAATGGTCCAGAAGGGCAGACATTCAGCCTTACCTTCCTGCTGTGCAAAATATTGCAGTTTTCACATCAGAGAACCAAAAGGGTTACTTGTCAGATGACTTTCACAGAAATAAAAAAATCTATTTCTTACTTTCCAACTGGACTTAAAATGTCAGTATGCTTAAATGGTTGATATTCTACAGACCAAATTCTGAGTACAGAGGGAAAACAAAATTTGGTAAATGAGCTTCCAGACTAGCATTATTTAGCTTTTTGAACTGAGTTGAATTGGTGCCGAAATGTGTATTGCTGTGACTAAAGGAAAACAGCACGCAATACTTGTCTTGTGGCATTCTAAACACAGGGGCTGGAGTCAAACAGCATAAATGAGTACACTGACAGCTTTTGCACTAAACAGGAAGTAAATTCCTTATTTTTAAGCATAGTGGATCTCAGATAGGGAAGATAAAATAGCAGATCCCTTCTAGATGTATATACTTACACATTTTCATTTATTTCATCCACTTTCTAGTCTACTCCTTCTGTGCATATCTTTCCCTGAAACCACCTCTTCTTCTTTGAGCTGGTATGCTGCCAGAGACTCATCCCTCCCTGTTTCACTGTCATCTGCAGAGACCTGAGAACACAAAAAAATCATGGGTGACATGAGATCTCTTGCAATAGCTTCTCCCCCAAGTAGGGTTGCCTGTCAAGGTTACTTGTGACCAGAGATACCTCACACCTTGACATCAAGATGCCTTGCCTATACCAATCCTTGGTAAGTGACTTAATAGTTTAAGTTTTGTTTGCTTTGCTAAGATTAAATCTTAGATTGATTATGCACATATAATTCCTCAGGCCTAAACTGTTGACCAAGGATTGGATTCAGCTGCACCTAATCTCCTTACCTCTGTGCTTCAAGGAGTTTAGAAAGCAAAGAGGTCTGCTCTGAAGCCTGGGTCTCATTAGGAGGGTCTTCTAGATGAGCGTGTTTAGCCCTACCCTCTACACTGTACATAAGTATATGTATCCAGTCACTTTGAATCTTGTAAAGTCACTCTATTCTTTGTTAAATCACCAGGTTATGTCTACATTATATCAAATATATATTTCCTGCTTCTCTCTCATGAGAGAAATGTATGGTTTTTGTGTACAGTTTCCATCTGTAATGCCATATAAACAAAGCAAACAGTGGAGAGAAGTCATTATCAAATGAAGATATCTAGTGGTTTACAATTCAGCTCATTCAAGCATCTTGGCTACTGAGAAAAAAGTAATATTTTGTATGCAAGAAAAGTATTGGAGAATGAAAAATTTTAAATGCTTTTCAATAGTGTGAAAGGGCAGCTTTATTCCTTTGGGGAATAATATGTAATGTTTGTCTAAAACCCTAAAAATATACATATTCTGTTGAAATATATACTTTTCTTGTCTGTATACATATAGATCATCTGAGAAAGCAATAACCTCTCCATACCTTTTTAAATTCACCTAATAAAATGAGAGCTTAGTGCTGCCAGCAGTAGGTAGGCTAACTATCTAACAACTGTATTCAGACTCAAAGACAATTTCCTGGTGCCTCTCTCCTGCCTCCCTTCTCCTACTCCAGTAAAGGCCATCTGGGTATGGAGCCAAGGGCCTTTCTTCCCTCCAGAAACTCAACTTGCAAAGTTGAGACTGATTCCGCTCCTACCTTCTGTCACCACTTCTGCCTGTATCCAGTAAAACACTGTTTTTGGCTTAAAGCAGGAGGTGATGTAGCTGAAAGCACCAGCTTAACACAACCTTCCATGGCCATGGTGTGCTTTTTTTTCCTGCACATTGCTCCCTAAAACTTCAGATAGGCGTGACAGAATGAGAGAAAGAGGGCTGCGACTGCTCTTTTTTTGTAATTACTTGTAAGACTGCTTTGGTCTCCTGATCAGTAACTAAAAATGAACTTATTACCTGTGGTTCATGTATTGACCATTCTAACAAAACAAGGACATGTGCTTGACTCCCCTGACCTGCAGTAGAAGTCCTCACTGTGCTGCTCCCAGCTTTGCTGTGCTCTCACGAGGCAGCTTCCTACCCAGCCCTTCCACGAGAAGGGTTGCTTAGTGGGATGACAAACCAGGTTAAGCAATGGGCTAAGCACTGGCTTCTCTTCCCAGAAGCTGTGATCCAGAAACTATGGGCTGACAGTAGTGGGAGAGGAGATAACAGCCTGGCTGTGATAGCAAGAATGGACAAACTACCAGTGAAACTGGAAAAACCCCTGAGCATTGCTTCTAATGTCACAAGGGTGACAGCAGCAATCCTCACTCAGAGACAGGCCTGAACACAAGGAGCTGCACATAAGGAATCTCTTCAAGGCTGATAGCCACCCTCCTCTTCAGACCTGTCTGTTTCCTCTGAGGCCCAGGCACCTGCCATCACCACAGACAGGCAGCAGTGTGGCTGCTGAACATGATTAACATGGTTACTGTTGTCCCCATTGGAGCAGACTGTAGAGAACTCCCTGAATTTTTTGGCTTTAGGTCCAGACTCTTGGTGGAGGAGGAGGAGAATGGTGATGAGTAAAATATCTTGGAAACCAACTGGCTCGATAAGAAGAGCCTTGTAGGAGGCAGAGAAGAGCTTATGCTCATTGCTGGATTTTCCCCCTCTGCTGAATAATTTGACTGCAGAGCCCTCCCTACACGGTCAGGAATGGAATGCTGACACTGCACTGCCCAGCAGCTTGGGGCCAGCTAGCCCATGCCCCAGCCCTCCCAGGTTAAGAAGGATGTGGGAGGCGTGCTGCTGCCCACAGCCATTTTTAGAACAGAGCTCTGCAACCTGTCAGTGCCAGGGCAACCTATCTGGGCTGTCAGCAGGCAAGGAGATAACGTGGCCCAACGCCTTGCTGTTTGGCATGCACATGGATTTCCATGGTGTGCTCAAGTTCTTAGTTTGGGGAATATTAGGAATGAGCACCACAATACGTTTGTGCTGAATCCCCATCTGAAAACAGGCTTTAAAAACGAGTCAGCCACACTGAGGATTCAGCTGTGATAGTTTCCTGTTACATAAAAAATATGCATACAGAAACAGCTTTGAGGCTTTTACTCCTTATTTTTCATTTGTTATATCCTTAGGAAAGCAACAAAACCCCAAAAAGGTAGACTTTTAGAACCAAAAATTTTAAAAACACAAGTTGCCTTCAGGTATTGTTATATCTATACATTTCACATTGCAAAGATTTGGCAGGTGCTCACTTTGGGGAATCGGTCATCTTCATATGGATGATGACACCCAAAGTACATTTAGAGCATCTATCAAGTCCTACTACTATAGGACTACATGAATGTGTGTGAAGAGTAATGAGGCAGTGAAACCTGTCTACACTGAGATGCACAGGGGTAAAACAAAATAATATTCAAAGCCTGAAGGTGAAGTAATGCAGTCACCAAAATAATCTGTGATCATGTTTGGCCATTCTGGTATCCTATGTTAACTATCAGAAGCTTTCCTGGATCTGTTACAATATAGACAATCTGATGTGATTGTTCTTGAGGAGCTACGCAGTAGGAAGGTAAGCACTCTTTCAACAAGTTCCAACAACCTCTAGTTATGCCAATTATTAGGCTGAATCAATACAAATTAAAGACTGCCATCTCAATTCAGTCAATGAAAAAATGCATACTAACTCTGTCTCTGAAGAACAGCTTCGGTGCTATGTTGAGGAAGTTTATGTCATTCTTAGAGCACTCTACATCCTGAAATTCCCTAAGTTCAGCATCTCTTTTGAAGTTACAAGCTGTAACTGAAACCAACAAAAAGCTCTATTAAATATTATCCTAACCTAATTGAATATATTAGTTGTACACAGCAATTACGTTCTCCTTTTTACAGTACAGTAAAGCACTTATGGTACAATAAAATCTACCACACAGTGCTCAAAAGCCCAGTGTGTTGAGCAATTCAGTTTTTAGTGTTTTGTGTAGGTTAGGAATTGATTTTAATTGCCTGGCATAAATCAATCAGTCTACTGTTCAGACCCTCACGGTCTGGGCTGGTCTTAAAACCTGCAGAACAAAAAGAAGCAAATCTCTGAAAACTTCCTTTTGAGGAAGAAAGATGTGTTCTGAATTCAACCAAAATTTAAGGAATGTTGTGCACTTTAGTCCGTAGAATTATCACAGTATCACAAGCACAAAGGTAAATAAAACTTTGTACATCACTAAACATCAGCACAAATGCAACTTTTTAAAGAAGTGAAGCTTGATAACGTGAAATTTAAAGCAAATTTGCAATAGAGAGAAACATCTGCCTACACATCTATTATCCACTCTCTACCTATTACACCCAGAAATATTTGCATTCATTCTGAATGTATGTTTGGCTTTACAAAGCATGTAAGATGGATGCATTCTCTCGTGAAGTTTGGCTCCATTTGTAGATTTTCTGTGCCAACATAGTTTTATCATTTGTCTACGCAGTAACTTAAATAAAGCAAAAACAAATTCTCAAATCAAACCCAAACATTGTGTCATATGTAAAAAAAAGGTGCATAAGATTCATTAACGTTGAAAATGTACAGTATTATTGCTCTGTTAAACTTCATTTATCAAACTTTGACCTCCAGAAAAATATCCATCTTTTTAAAGAGTGCAGTTGAAAAGGAAACAGTCTGCACAGGATTGTGAGCCACCATCTAACTCATGCATTGAAGGTGATACATTTCTTACTCTATACTTTACAACAATTCCTGAGAAATGTGTAGATTAAGGGAAAGAGCTTCACAGTTTGTGTCTTTGTACATCTAGATCCCAAATTCGGGTCTACTCAATACTGATTTGTATTTTTGTAAAAATATCAGTCTTGACATTTGCAGGTTTAAGCTATCTCAGCATTGCTGCATTTTGATATGAAGAAGTAGAAGGCATGCATTCTGATACCACAGAAATTCAGTTCAACATAAGAATCTAAAGCAAATTTATTCTGATAGATATCTTATGTTTGATTTAGTTATCAGACTTCAAAGTTACTAAAGGTTCACTACCTATTTTTTTGTAAACAGAAGAAAAAGTATTCAGTTAGAAAAGTGAAATAACTTGCAGAGAAAAATGAAAAAAAATCATTTATATGTAATTAATTCCACAAATTTACCACTTCTCAAAATGTTTAATTATTGCTCTCAGCATTTTTAAGATCTTTTAGTTTCATTATTAGGCTATCTGCTTCACATTTATCAAGTCTGAAATGCGAGAGCATCATTTTTAAAACCACATTATAGAAGGGAAAGCTAACCACCACACACAGACTAGATTTTAGAGTTCACAGCACTGTTATAAAGGTCATGGTGATACTCAGTGAAAATTGAATCACACAGCAGTCGATACAAAAAAGCATATTGTCTTCCTTCAATAAGGAGCTTTCAATGCAGTGCCAGTTTATTTACCATCAAACTCTGCAAAGTCAGCAAGGTAATAAAGAATTTAGGATTTATTGGCCCTTTAATTCAGCATAGGAAAACTAGCCAGAAACTGACAGACTAATAGGCCAATTATCTGAGGAATATTTTGTTTATTTGGCAGAAATTACAAGGAGATGCATAATAAAAATACCTTCAGTAACCAATTTATTTCTACGTTAAAATAAACTTATTCACGACTACTGTGTTACAGAAAATACCATTAAAATGTTCAAAGTTCTTCCCTGATGCCAAACAAAAACACTTAACCAGGGCAATATACAATATTAATACTGTTTTATGGTCAATTTATGTCTAGACACAAGCAATAAGAGGTGGAAGGATACTACAAAAATTACAGCTTCTATACAGGAAACAGGAACAAAGCCCCAAAGGACTGCATTTGTGTTTGCCTTATTCCAGATTTAGAAATTATTATTTTTTCCTTATTAGGTATGGCTCTAAAATATTAGCTGTTTTCTTTGCATGAATGAGCCGTAGACATAGAGTAGTCTGACAGCTTTTTTAATTAAAAATCCTCAAATAAAATTTTGCTTCATTTTAATTAGAAAGTGCAACTTAATTGTACTGCACTTCACACTGGATAACAAACAAACTTCATGAAGCCAACCAGAAGTGTCCACGTATCCTGATTGATTAACATCATGTAAAAGATCATGGGCAACATACAACTGAGAAGTTTAAGTTTTTCCTAAAGTTAAAGAAATGCAGGCTACTAAGTCTATAAAAGAGTTAAAACTGTGGTATCCTCACATTTTCTGATTCTGTGGGCTTCGCTAAGAGTCATAAAATAAACCACAAGCCCTTTTTCTCACATATTTATTTTTTTGGAACATTTGTGCATTAATAATCACAAGAAGGCACAATGGTACTCTCTCCATTATGAAAGAAAATAATAAATTCCCAATAAAAATTTCACATACAATGAATCCAATACATTATCTCCTGTGAGCATTGACATTACTAAAAATAATATAGATAAGGAGGTAGTAGCTGCACAATCTCCTTAGTAGGTCATGGGAAAAATGTTGTTACAAAACAATACTTCATTCTCAGGATTTTCTGAAATGACCAGTGACTCTGACTGCCCTAATTTGGAGCATTTATCACTATTTCAGCTAAGAGTTTTGATTGTTAGATAATGTCCACTTTATTTCCTAAAACCATAGATTCTTCAAGATAACAAAAGCTGGACATTCTTGTACTAAGACACATGCACTGCTTTTCAAGATCCTGTCTTAAAGATTTCAGTTTGAGTTGGGAGAAGAAAGAAAAAATCATAAACTAATTCCAGTGGCCACTACACTGTTCTTAAACCTAGCTTGTTCCCATGAACAAGATCACAGGAAACCAAAATATTTTGTTTATAGCAGAATGTTACACAGTGAATCACCTTTTTTAAAAATTATTTTTATTTTTTAATGTAACCTGTTTTCCTCCAAGAACTCAAATTTTAGATAAGTTGAATTCATGGCTGAGGTACAGAATAACCTGGGCTGTTCTGTTTGGCTTGAGAAGTTACAGTTTCACTCAAGAATAGTGTTTGCTTAAAGAAAATATAAATTAAAGCAGCACACAGACCTAAAGAAAATGTTAATATTAAATTCATCTGATTTTTACAGTGGAATTTTCAAGTTGATGGAAAAAAATGTAAGCAGACAGGGGACTAGTTAATGGAGAAGTTTAAAAGAATTATCCTTGTGGTTTAAAAAAATGGATTGATTTATCTATTTACTGACTCATAATTGTACAAATAATGCACAGAAAATCCTCCTGTTATAGTGATTCCATATTAAAACAGTGGTTTAACAGCTTAATCACCTGCTTTAATGTGCCTGCAATAAAGTCATTTTGGAGGAGGAAACAAAGGCACACTGAATGATCTACAGAACACCTCAGAGGTGGGAAAAATAATTTATGGGTTTTCACTTGTCACTGAGGCAAATGTCTTACTGCCCATGGGTCACACAACTGCTTAGGTTGGAGAAATGTTATGAGATTATCTAGCCTAACCCCCAGGACTACAGACAAATCTGATATGGGCTATTAAGGCAGATGTTAAAATTGCCATCAATACAGCAGAATGGGGAGGAAGACAGGAATTTCCAAAAATATATATATTTTTTATATGATGTTATCTTTTCAGACTGAAAGTACAGTGCTAGAACAAGTATTATTCACTTGGAGAGAGCAAGGCATGAAAAAAAAGATTTCACAATTATGCCATACTCATGCTAAATACAAAAGTGGATCCTCTTCCTTTGACTTTCACATCCTTCCTTGTATCTACAGGTGCTAATGTTACCTAAGGAGCTGATTTTAAGCATTCTATTGTTGACTGTGATCTGGCTCAGAGATGGTACACCATCTCTCCCCTGCTCAGTGATTCCATTCATCCTGTACAGTTCACAGTATTGTAGTTCCACTTGCTGGAGCAGCTGAGAGTATACTGCAAGGAAATACATTGGACTGGACATAAAAATAAGAGTTATTTTCTTGAGAAGCAGTAGAAACGCAATGGAATGAGATGGAAGTATTCCTTAATGTATACAAAACTTCCCGTTGTTATACTAATCCACTGAGTCTTTGGTATTCCACAATTTATGAATGTGATGATTCACAAAAACAGGTAGAATCACCAAGAAAAATCAACACAAGATTTAAACTTTTAAATGAGGGCACTGAGCAATTTTCCAGAAAAAATAGTCATCAGTGAGGGGGGATGGGAAAACAGGGCTGGCATGCGCAGCTTCAGTATGCCAAAAGTTTCAATAAACAGACTTTTCAGTAAGCATTGGCTCCAGAAAGGAACTTTTATGGAGCAAGGAAATGGTGTAGATGCTGTAACCACTGAATGGCTGAAATCATATGTTTATGAAGGAAAAACTCTACAGAGGGGAAATGAAATGATAGGGATGCCTCTCACTGATGCATTTCTACGAGCAAACACTAAATGATGAGCCCATGAGAAAATACATTACAAAGAGACATGTAAGGGATTTAAGGAGTTTCTCCCCTGGTGTATGGTGGGCAGTTCTGCCTTTGCCCAGTGGTAGGTGAAAACAGAGCCCAGTCCTACAAAAGCTTGCCACTAGTAAGGGCGGACCTCTCAGCTCCATGTCACTCCTCCATGCTTGGGAGTCAGGGAACTGTGGGACTACTGCCAAATGAGAGCTGTCCTCAGCAATGCAGCTACTGTCATGGCTAGAAACCAGGCAGGGTCTTGGCAAGTTGCCCCACGCTACTCCATCTCAAGTGCCGCATATAAAAGGGGTATTTTTTTTAACCAGGGAAAGATCAGCACTACCCATGTGCTTAATGAACCCCTGATTCCTTCAAAGAGGCTGTTGACACAGCTGCCAATTAGCTCCATTTGTGATGCACGCAAACGACTACAGAGTCTTTTCACAGGCCAAACAGCACGTGACCCTTCACTCATTACTGTCATAGGTTAAATTAAAACTGGCGACGGGGAACAGATGTGAAAGGTTCTTTAATCTTGAGCTTTTCCATTCAGTGCTGAAAGTATTTCCAGGGCTTTTTTTTAAGGTCTATAGACCAAGATTACACTGCTGGAAAAAAAAAAAAAAAATCAAGGTCACTAAAGGTTTGTCTTTTAACAGTATCCGAGCAAAGGTTGCTCTTCCCTGTGCACCTCTGACAGCCTTTTTCCAGATCATTGAGGTACTGTTCAATAAGACTCTCTGTGTCTCTGCACTGATCAGCCCCACAGAATGAGGATGCCAACGAGTCCTGAGGCGCCTTCACCACTGTCCTGCGAGTCATCACCAAAGGATAAAGAGATGGATCTTCTATCCTACTGAAATACATGCAGAAGTGATAGGCAGGGAAAATTTTTTTCTAGTGTTCCCACCTTACGAGCCCCAGATCCCTCACAATGCTCCTATTACCTCATCTGATTCATAAGCATAGAGCACCTATGCCTATATTCTCAGGATGTATTTCCTACGTTGTACCTGTGCTTCAGCCTCAAATTCCCTCTCTCCTTGATCTGATGTTATTTATTTGCATCTGAAATAAAGACAAGAATTTCCTCTTCTGTCTTCCTTAATTTGTGAATCCTCAGATAACCATAACGACAAATACAAATTCTAGTATCTTACACAGAGAAAAAAAATCTGGCACAGTCTCTAAGGAAAGTGAGTCTGTTCTTTACTGAATGGAGGAGGAGTTTATAGATACATATCTCCCTTCCAAGCATTTGGACAACAGATATTGATGTAAAAGGGGTAAGACACTGACCTGCTGGCTTTGGACAGAACCAGGTGTCTGTTACACACTTCTGACTTTTAGTACCTCACGCAATTGCCTTGCTAAGCTTCCATGTCTGACAGGTTTAATTCTCCAGAGAACTGGAAAAAATATTATAAGATGCAGAGATACTATGAATTGCTATTCAGTTGGTGAGGCTGATTTTTTCTTTCTTGATCAAGTATTTTCCTGGGAAAATTGAGTTTTCCTGTTACGTTCTGCACACAAGAGAAAAAAGAAGGAGGTGAAAACTTGCAAAAGCATGCAGAAAGACAAACTTCTGAATCAGTTCTGTGGGTGTCCTTTCAGGCCCACTGCTATGAGCTATGTTTATGAGAAATCTTCTGGAGTAAGGCCATGAAAAATTAGCACAGAAAAATCAGGTCAAATAGAGATAAATGGACCACAATTTTATACTTCTTTGGAGCTATCTCTACTGTTTCATTTCAGTTTCTAAGATCATAGAATCACAGAACTACCAAGGCTGGAGAGAACCTCCAAGACCATCCAGTCCAACCGTCCACCTACCACCAATATTTCCCCACTAATCCATGTCCTTTACTATAGCATCTAACATCTCCTGAACAACTCCAGGGATAGTAACCACCTTCCTGGGCAGCCCATTCCAGTTCCTGTCCACTCTTTCAGAGAACAAATTTTTCATAATATCCAACCTGAACCACCCCTGGCACAACTTGATCCCGTTCCCCCTAGTCCTAGCACTAGTTACGCGGGAGAGGAGAGTGACACCTACCATACCACAGCATCCTTTCAAGTCACTGTAGAGAGCGATAAGTTCTCACCTGAGCCTCCTCTTCTCTAGACTGAACAGTTCCATTTTCCTCAGTCACTCCCCATAAGGCCTGTGTTCCAGATCCCTCACCAGCTTTGCTGCCCTTCTTTGAACACATTCCAGAGCCTCAATATGCTTCTTGTAGTGAGGGGCCCAAAACTGAATGCAGTACTTGAGATGCGGCCTCACCAGAGCTGAGCATAGAGGGATGGGATGATCAGTTCCCTGCTCCTGCTGACAACAATTAATCTCTGCAAGGTCACCCTACCATCAGGCAGATCAACTCATCCAGCCAACCTGGTGTCATCTGCAGAGTTACTGAGCATGCACTCAATCCTCTCATCAAGGTCATCAATACAGATACTGAGCAGGACAGGCCCCAGTACAGACCCCTGAGGAGCACCATTTATGACCGGTCACCAGCAGGATTTAGCTCCATTCACCACCACTCTCTGGGCCTGGCTCTTCAGTCCGTTCTTTACCCAGCAAAGAATGTACCTGTCCAAGCCACAGGCTGCCAGCTACTGAGGGTACATGAGGCTACTTACAACAACAAATCCTTCCCTGATGCATTGATTTAATTTCACTTTGTTTCTTCTACTGGCAACCAAGTTAAAATACATATTTATGCATTAATTTCAAGGATCTTTGGCTTAGGCAAACTAATATACATCTATAGAAAAACAAACAGCCAACAAATGGATTACAGAGCAGCTGCCAAAAGTTTTGGGCCTGTTGCTGAATATTTTTTTTCCTTTCAGTTTGGATACTAGCCCATGGTCTTCAAAATTTATATAGCAATTATAAACAGTGATCTCCTTTTATCTATTCTACTGTAAGCACATCAGTGAAAATAATAATTTTGCTAAAAAACAGCTTTGCATCTTGCTTAAAAAGCATATATTGATTTCATAGAATCACAGAATAATTTTGATGGAAAGGGAAATGTGGTCCAATCCCCAGCCAAAACAAGGCTAGCTTCAAAGTCAGGCCATGTTGCCTGGGCCACCTCCAGACAAGTTTTTACGTTCTCCAAAGATGAAAACTAAGGTGTCTATGCAATCTGCTCCAGTATTTGAGGGCCCTCATTATAAAAAAGAATTCTGAATGGCTGAAATTTGTTAGGTTTTTGTTGTTTTGTTAGGTTTGTTTGTTTGTTTGTTTCAGTTTTTGTCCATTTCCTTTTCTCTTTTCGCTGTGCACCCCAGACAAAATAAGGCTTTATCTTTTTTATTAGTAGGCCTTAGACAACAACAGATTCTCCTTCATCTTTCCCCTTCTCAGACTGAAAAAAATAGGACTGTTGGCAGTATTTCCTGCATCAGGAAAATGGAGCACACGAGGAAGATGTGGTGGAGAACAGAGCTTTCAGTTCTTCTGAAGGCACTCAACAGAACTCCCTCCAACATGTCAATGGCTTTTTGCTAATGTCTATGCCAACTGTATTTTAGTTCTTTTCATAAATACTTACTGTAATCTAATACAATAAAAATGGTTTTGTGTTTAAATCTGTGAATGAATTTGGTACTAATAACGGAATGATCAGTAGCAGCAGCCAGATATTTTGCAAGCAGAATATCAGTTCACTTCTTTCCTATGTATGTGGTACATCATGGCATTTCCAATCCAGAATATGTCTTGAGAATGCTATGTACACATCAAATTCTTTGGAAATTAGTTATTTAAGGTAAGCAAGTGTACAAGAAATCAAATTTGTAGGTCACAGTCTAGGTGAAATTATCATCTTATTATAGATGATAGACTTAATAAGCAGCTGGCTTTCATACCATTATATATTAAAACAACAACAACAACCAAACAAACAGAAACAAAAAAAAATGTTGTCTCAATCATAAAAATAAAGCAAAACTAAACACTGAACTTCTCAGAAACAGCAAGCAAGAAGATGGAGCAAGTGTTGCAGTGAGGAGAATACAGGTATTTCAATCCTGCAAATGCATACCAGTTCCTGCCAGGTCTGACTATTCTCTACAATTTGAAAACAAATTAAAGACCACAGGCTCATTTAAAATTTTGTGTTAAAAAGATCCTCAGTAGTTGTGGAACGGCCTGCTAACACACCATACCTAATTCTATGTTTCATACATATTTCCATAGATAATACAACATACGCAACCAAGATAACACAATATGGACATAATTTTCTAAATGGTCTGACAATAATAAAGCAGTGTTGACTGAACGATGGATCAGTGTGCAAGGCAACTGCAATTCCATTCCAGCTTAGTTCTCTTTTGCCAGGTATGGTAAAGTGGTGACTAAACAAAAGGCAATTCCTGTATACTAGGCACTGTGAGACTAGCTGTTGGAGCAAAATGGTGCAGTTAACCAAGGGATAGCATGAGCAAACAAAGGCATTTGCCATAATTCTGATGCTATTAATCAAGTTTTACCCTGAGGTCTACACTCAACGTTGTTTACTTATTTTTTGGATGTGTAGCAATATTTTACATTAATGACAGACTGAAGCCAGCTATTCTTGGTCCATTTCTGTTCAGCTAGGAAACACACACTGTCTACATTAATAATAATCCCAGACTCCTAAAAAAGCTATGCTTTCAAGAAAATGCATAAAAATGTTGAAGATCTGCTTTCTTTCCCCTTTTACAAACAAATCTGTCATAAATTCAGGCACTAGATTCATGTTGATGATTAAGTTAGTATTTCTAAATCTTTTCAAATATGTTGTTGCCTGCTACAGTCAAGATAGATTTTTATTCTCTTTGCTGTTGCTTCTGTATACACAGAGAACTCGTGGTTAGAATGTCAGCTACAATTCGTATACAGTTATTTTATGGATACAATGAGCATAAATCCTTTCTTGCATCTCCGACCTGACAATGTTCTATTACTTTTACAATTTAATCAAGCAAAAAAGAGAAGGAAAAACAAAAAACAAAAAAAAAAAAACCAAAAAACAAAAAACAAAAACTAACCCTCCAAGCTTTCTATCAATGTCAGCTTGGAAATTACTTTTAGAGAACACTGTATTCACTTCATCAATTCTACTTATATTTCATTATAAATTGCTTAGGAGAGAAAAAATTAAAGTACCATATCAATTACATTTGCACTGGTATTTCTTTACAAATAGTCAGCCTTGATGAGTCTGTTTACCTGACATATATCTTTATGCCTACATAATCAAAAGTTATCATCTGACATTTCGCAGAGAGAGCGGTGACACCCTGGAACAGGTTGCCCAAGGAGGCTGTGGATGCCCCATCCCTGGAGGCATTCAAGGCCAGGCTGGATGTGGCTCTGGGCAGCCTGGTTTGGTGGTTGATGATCCTGCGCATAGCAGGGAATTGAAACCAGATGATCATTGTGGCCCTTTTCAACCCAGGCCATTCTATGATTCTATGACATTCCACTTTCTTCTCATTGGTTGATAGGTACTCTAATGAAAAGAACTATCTCCTGTATAAAGAGATTCCTCTTTCTCATTAATTAACTTTATTTTCAAAAAGAATAAAGAAATTAAAATATAAGAAGAGTAGAACTGAATTAAAAGGAATACAAAGAGGCAGAAGATCATAGGCACACTTTTAAAATACGTTTTCTCTTTGTGACTGAACTCCTGAAGGAGGGATCATAGTTTTTTCAGGAGTGTTTTATGACCATTTACTCAGGACCATTTACTCCTCAATTATTTGATTCAAGTTTCACAGGTCTCTGAATCAGAGAGAAAAGAAATGCCATGCCTTGTTTGTAGGTCTGCATCCCAAGCAAAAAAGGCAGAAACCAGAAGTTCATCCCTTTGAAACAGTTAGTCATATTAGAAAAAAATATTTAAACACTTTCTTACTTTTTCTACAAAGGGACCCTTTTCCATTTTCCCCCAAAAGAACAAATATTCATATATTTAGATTTCCAAAATGAATTCTTCACATTAAAGAAAAACATCATTTCCTTTTTGCTACTGCAATCTAAGAAACAACAAAAATACTTAAATTACCAGAGCAGAAGACCTGTAAGCTATCTGTAGGGTCCATAAAATTCTTAATAGAACTAGCAGAATTGTTTGCAATCACATCACAAATCCTCCCTATAAGAAGGCAATTAAACAGTTAATCCTATGCCAAGTAAACATTAATGAAAACATATGAAGTACTAGGAGGACTTGGACTAACACTATACCATACTAAAAATAAATTTCTATGGTAATGTCAAAATAACATCAACACTAAAAGGACAGGAAAGACCTCCATTTTCAAAATGAAAAATCAGTTCTAATTTTGTTTTACAGTTTCAGTTAGACAGTGCTATCAAGTATCTATGATATTATTTGGTATTACGGCATGCTAAACTAATAAGTTTCAATGGAAAGTTGAAAAGGTACTGTATATTGTGCACTAGCATTGACTCAGTATATGAGCTTTAAAAAAACGTTGCATATGGATGATGTCTGTTGATGTGTGGACTAGATAAAGATTCCAGGTCAGCTAACACAAACATCATCTTTTCCGTCTAAGCTCAGAGTTTCTTCAGAGCTGCCTCATTTCAGTGCATAAGGGAGAGAAGGGCTTATTTCTAATTCTGCAGAAGTTCTGGATCCAAAGTTTCCATGTGTTTCAATGCAAGATTTGGCTCCTGGCTCATTTTTCAACAAGCCAGAGCAAAGCAATGAGATACTGAGTAAAAGAGGATTCTGGAATTCCAAAACAAAAGTTCTAAAGCACAACTGGAAATGTTATCAGTTATCCCCTTTAATCATTAACTCAGTGTGTTCCCTAGTCATGATCTACTACCTGGTCTGACCATTTTAAAAGGGCTCTAGAACTACGATAGTATCTCTGGGCATTTTGGTGACTGCTTTCTGTCGCAGCAGTGCTGAGCAAATACTTTATTTATGACCTGTATCTAATATCTCATATAGCACACAAATAACGTTTTGGCAAAACCTTCAGTATGCATATTATTTTTAAAATTAAAGTGTTTCTGGTAACTGGTCATATTTCAGTAAATGCCTCTGACTAAGTTTTAAAATACACAAGTTGATAAAATGTTTAAAATAAATTTATTTAGTATTTATAGCACATAATTTCCCTACTGTTAAATAGTAATGTGATATTTTATTTAGTTTAAACTCATTTTTAAGCTGGAGCAATGATCTCACTGCCAAACTACAGAGCAATGACCTCACTGCAAGAATACACTACTGCAGTATGGTATCTCTGGGACTCAAGACGATATTATTAAGCCCTTGTGGTGGCAAAACAGCTCCAGCGAAAATCTATGAAGGAAGGTCTCTAGTACGATGTCAAACAAACAAATACAAAGCAACCCAGAGAAAAATCTACATCCATTCACGTGAAGCAGTCATCAGCAGTGCTTCATTTACACACTGTGCTTTACCTAAACACTGACATTTCACATGCCAGATATTCCTCACTCTCTCATGTAAATGGTCTGCCAGTATGACCAGGAAGCCACGATCAAAAGCATAACAAAATGTTGTCTTTGGGACTAAGCACAGCTGTCACCTTGGCTTCAGGAACTGAAATGCTGCTGAAATGCTGCAGTATTTAACTATCTGCATTGCACCTCCTTGTATTTAATATCTGCTCCCTAAAGTAAATCTAACAATCTTTAGTTATAAGAATATTTTAGTATCTTCCAGCTTCTAAAGTACACCTGCAGGTTTTTCAGAAGAACACATCACCTATTTTCCAGTTCTTTTCAAAACAAAAACTATTTTTGTGCAGTCCATACAAAAAAATAAAGTCTTCTTGCTCAATCTTTTTTTTTTTTTTTTTTCCCCAAGGAAGATACACAGTTATCTACCAGGTGTTTTTTGAAATAACGAAAACTCAGTGAAGTTTAACTGTTTGAATTGCCTAAGAATTGCATATTTTACTGTAGATAAAAAGATATTAAGTGAAACTATACTCTGGAGTATAGTTCTTTTGGTACTTTGTTGTCTACATCCATCCAGAGGAGCTAATATAAAAACTGGACATGTGACATAATGGAATTAAAGTGCAGTCAAGCTACATAATATTGAAAATGTTTTTGCAAAGTGAAAAGCAATTTTGATTGAAACTACTCAAAAGTATAGGTCAGTTCCAAAAAGTGGCTAGAAGTGAAATTGAATTATTGTACTTCAATGACTGCTAGCAAATGCACTACATTATAGTTGAAGTCAATTCCAGATCTGTCGCAGGAGACAAAACCCTGAGCATTCTTGCATGCATCCCACATGTGTACTTACATGTAAGTAAAGATCCATTCCAACGGATGCACCTAAATGCAACCGATCAACTAAACAACTGCACAGTATCAGCTATGCTGATAACAGAAAACTTTACATGAGAAGTTTCTCTTTCCTATCTAATTGTTTCTCCAGGAATAAGAAGAAACTAAAAGGAACCCAAGACAGATTCTTATTACGAAGACTTTGTTTGAAGTTTTATCCTAAACACATTACAAAATTCACTATACTAAGTGATGTCATTGCAGTGTTTTTCAACTTTCTGAAATCACTTCAGAATGTTCTTGGAAGTGTATCGCAAGAGTTTAGAAAGTCCTGCAGACAAAAGCAGCACTGCAGAATTCAGATGGAAGGCTATTTTGATGTATTTTGTCATTTTCTACACAGCAATCACTATCTGAGAACAAACAAGAATTGCCCCTAGTTTGTCTCAAACCAAACAATGCGAGTTTTAGGAGTCTTGCTAGTTTCTTTTAACTTTGCTGTAGGCTAACATAGTTAAATGCTACTGGTGAGGTCTGGACACAGATATTAAGGTGAACCAAAGTACATCTCCAACAATACTAAATTCCACCACCATAAGCACAAAATACTCTGCTGTGTAAGGTTCTACTATTGGGTTTCGTTTTTGTTTTTGTGTGTGTGTTATTCTGTTTCATAAAGCATAATCTGTCTGCAAAAAACATCCTTCAGCAGGGAATCTTCCAAGCTTTAAAGAAAAAAGATGAGCCTTTAATTCTTTCTTCAATCAAAAACTTACTTTTTGTTGCTTTTTACCTTGCAGCTACTTCAGTAGAAACATTTTGCACAGTATTTTCTGCTAAGAAATTCTCTGATTCAACTTTGTATCTCAAAGTTACACCAATGTGTATACACAGCCTAGAGTTAAAAGGAATGAAGGTGAAAAACAAGTCATTCTCTCTCTGAGTAGCTAATTTAAATCATGTAATAGAGTACTGCACTCCCCTAATAGCTAAGAAGAAAGCTCACATGGTGACAGCAAAATGTGGTGGTGATACCACAACAGATGCAAATTTTGTAAGTATGCAGATCTATTTCAAATTAGAGGAAGATTTTTGCAGAAAATGTTTCTATCTGCCTTGTAGTTGATAATGTCATACCTCATAATCTCATACAATTCAATTTATGTAATCCAGCCAAGGTGATGAATTTTAACCACTTAAATTCTGTGTGCACACATGTACAGAGCTGTACGTACATCACTTAGTTTTAAGTGCTGTATTTTATTAATACCAGCACATCTTAGAAACAAAACGAATCAGCAGCTGGTTGGAAGGAAAAGTGAAGGCATTACTCAGAATTTTACAACATTGCATGTGTTATCCTGAAGAAATTCAAGGATCTTACACAGAACTGATCAGAAAAAGGTTGCCCAACAGTACAGAACAGTGACAGCATTTCATTTTCAAAAAGTTTTGTTCTACTTAACTACGTTTTAAATTAATTTCACACACAAGGATTAAAATCAAGGGTATTCTACTCAAGGGCATTGTCCAGTAGACCCAAAGAACCTATTTTGCAAGGAAAACAGAGTGGTTAATGTGCCACTTTCTGTCAGTTCAATATCTATCTGTAGGGAATGGCATTTTCTGCATCAAACTGTACAGTAATTTCTCATTTAGAAATATCTTTTCTAGTGAACTAATTATACAACTGGTCTTCTTGCTTTCAAAACAATCTTGCTAATTTCTAACACTTAACAGTATTGTTAATTGCATGTAATACTTACCTTCTACATAGGTAGGGCTTACGTAGGTTGTTGCTAATGTCTGAAGAATTTAATCATAAGGCTATAGTGAATGATTCTTTTTTTCATAAATTAGAAACTGTCAACTTCAGAAGAAGGTTGAACTTTAAAATATTCCCCAAGTCCAAGGGTATCTGACCTGGCCAATCATAGGTGTAGGGCAGGCATGGTCTCTCATTCCAGGCTTCCCCACTGCACAACTAGATCTCCCCTTAGAACAGCCTAGCATATACATGGGCACCTCCAGGCATTTAAAATTGAAAACCATAACCCTGATCTGAATCCTGCCCATCATAGATCATTGTGGCATCTGATTTTCAAGAGACAATTTCGAACACTAGCTAGACCTATTAAAGTCATTAATAACTTCTAAAAAAACACTGTTGACTTCACAACACCGATAACAGATTTGCCTCAGGGTTTTAATCAGACCTATGGAAGGCAATTTTTAGCTATGGCTTTGAATGCTGTCTATCTGAAGAGAGTAACTGAATTCCTCAGTCAAGAGGCCTCTTTGCAAAGAGCTGACACAACTCTTCAGGGCTTGGCATCCCAAGGAAGTGGCAGAAGCTAATGAGCAGCCCTGAGTCTGATGTCTGACCTCCAGAAACTCACTTAAGTGTCTTGAATCCCTTATGCTATGCAGTAGGCTGCCTGTGTTATCCTTCAGAGACACAGAAAACTCTCCCTTCACATCTTAAAATGCTTTCCTGTTTGCCTTAGGCAGCTTGAATTACCTTGTGAGGGCTAAGAAACTCACCCATCACTGGTCTGAATCCTACTGACAGAGGGTCACATTTGTTTCATGTCGCCTATCTCCCTTCTCAAGGAAACTATGTATGCACTTGGCATTTTCTTACTGTTACACGTGCATTTCTATGAGTTTGTGACAGAAAAAACGAGACTGCAGAAGGTTGTCTGGAATTCAGCTTGGAAGATGATGAAAGAAAGGGAAAATCCTCTTTATTTCAGTACCAAGATTACAGGCATTTTTTCCAGTAAAGAGATTCTTATTTTGTTTTGTCCCTGAGTAGAGGATGATGTTGAAATGACTTAAACAAGTCAGATTAGGGAATCAAAAGTTTTACATTAGGCTAATTTCATTTGAAATGCAGCTGATGGGAGGAAATATCCCCAAAACTATACAAAATATTTGTATTTTCTGAAAACTACATTTTTCAGTGGAATGTTTGTTGGTGTTCTGCAGCTGATCATTTCCAGCAAGCCCTATTCTAAATGCATGAGAACTGCAGACAGTAGACCTAGGAAAAAAAAATCAAGACATTACCTTGTCAAAAATAAAGAAATCACCTTGAGCTCCTATATACTGGGAAACGGTCAAATATGGATATAAAAAAAAATTAGTACTGGATAAAAAAATTACTTGCAATCATAATGAAACAGCCTTTTCTATCAACTTGTTCTCATCAGCTTTCATGTCATCCATCACCAAGACAGATTGCAGCTTATGGAAAGGAAGCTATGTCTGGGTTCCCAACAATTTTTTTTTATTTTTTTTTTTTTGCTTGAGGTTGGGAAAGACAGTCAGCAAAGCCAATCTTTATCCTCATCTACACTATACTGAAGGCACTGTCACTGAAGTTATAACAGACTGCCTCTCCTGCTACAATTCTAGACACAAAAGGAGAAAGAAAACTTTATACTTCTTCAAGCTCTTTTTCTCCATGTGCTATTTTCATATAGACTTCCCCAGAGACATGCGAATTTTTGCCTGTAAAACAGATTGTCTTCACTTTTAATTCTAACTAGTTTTCTTTAATACAGGAAAAGAAATGAAAACATGTTCTCATTGCAGCACTTTATCCATCTGGAAAGCATAGGTTTTCCTCTGTGGCATACCCATGATTGTAAGAATGGAAACAGACAAAATCAGGTAGTTTAATAATCTCTTAAACCCACTTTAATTAAGGAAGGCCTACTGAGCTCAGCTTTTAAACACTTAAGGCAAATGAGGTCCCTGTGATTGTATCCTGATTCAAGACCTGAAAATTTGTCAGTATGTTCAGCGTACACATACTTCAGTGACAGGAAGACAAGAGTTTTCTCTTCCTTGTGATTCAAAAACAAAACAAGGTAATATCTCATAGCTTAAAATACTTCTGAATAAGTGAGCTACCTCAAAGGACCATCAAGGACCTTAAAGGAGACTAAAAATCCATACCAAGAGAAGTACTGAGATTTCATAGGAAGCTGCAATAATGGATCAGAGTATGTAAAAGTTAAGAAAAGATCACTTTACAAATAACGCAAAATATACAGAGCTGCCCAAGACTCCTGGACACTCACTGGACAGGTAGTGCAGTAGAAAACTAACTTCTTAGATTAGCCATCAATGGATACCACATACCTAGACTACCTACATATGCAACCTGCAAAATCAATGCATGCACTATTAAGACATCAGAGCTGTTCATCTGAAGGACAAATCTAGAATGCATACAATATTTTCATGCTCCATTAACTCTGAGGGTACATTATGTTTCTAAAATTAGCATCTTCGGTTCAGTAATCAATGAAGAGTGTGACATACATATATTTCTAAGAATCGTTGTCTTATAATAACAGAGACAATGTTGACCCAAAACCAAAGAAAATGTACTCAAAGAAGAAAATAAAGAAATAATTGTGTAATGTGCAAATAAAATTTAAAACAAACAAACAAACAAAACCAGCAGCTGTTAGGCTACTTTGGAATCAAAGCTCGGGATAATGCTGGAAGGAAGCAAGAATGATCACTCAGCAGTCATAGAAAGGTACCCAAGGAGCAGAGCTGCAAAGCCTGAGCCTTGCACTGAGTTCCAAGAAACATTTGCCTAAACATAGCTATGGGTCATTAAGAAAAAGATAAACCTTATTGTAGCACTACTAAAATACACCAATGAAGAGGTAAAAACTTTAACACTGATTGCAGGCAAACTGTGCTAGCTAGTTTCAGCAGCACAAACAGTCCTCGCAATGCTTTTTTTTTGTTTCATCTGAACAGAATGAGCAGATATTACCTAAGTGACAAAACTTTCGAGATGAAGAGTCATTCCGATCAATAATTTACTCTTCATTCGCTGGACAGAGATGACAACAAAGACCAGGAAGGTGCTGAAATGTGAAAACCTTCATACAGTCCTCACATTACAAAGATTAGCAATTGCTCTTCTAACGCTCTTCTGATGATGTCAGATAAGAAAGAACTGGAAAGTAAGTTTATTGAAAATAATGATGTTGACACAGCAAAGAGGAGGAAGCACAACTCTGATTCTTCTCCTGCAAGAAGCTTCATCCAGAAGTCTTAGCAGGAGGGCAAAACAAAAATGGGCAGGCAGAAGTTTGATAACGCAATGGAAATGGTACAGGAGAAGAATGAGGATGTATACTGGCATGCAAGATAGTGTAAGAAAGAAGTAATGTAGGATTCTGTGATCTTCAGACTCTCAGATTCTCTATCTTCAGGATAGTGATACAGTGATAGAGGAAAAGGCCTCCTTGTCACTGCACATAAAAAATTGATTCACACGGCACAGCACTATCAAATCAGACAGCCGTCCAACTGACATCCTGTAGCACTAATCCTCTAGAGTACTGAAAGTGCTGATTTGGTCAATATAAGTCTTATTAAAAAACAAATAGGTTTTCTGGTGCCTCTCTGTGGTTCTTGGATCAGGCCCAGAGAGCAGTTATCACATGGGTGTATGCATGTCCTGATGAATGTCTTTGGGAGTACCTACACAGCTATTTAAAAATAGGTTATAAAAAAACACCCAGATCAAATTTTCCTGCAAAATAATTCAGTTCCATTATCTGCGTTGGGGCCTTGCATTCACCAATAAGCCTCAGTGGCTCAGACCAGCCTCATTCAGGACCCTCACTGACACACTCACTGACTCGGTGCAGGATCCATTTCAGCTCAGCCCTGGGTAGTCCATTCCTGCTGGAGCTACTCCATAGAGTGTCAGTCTCTAGCCCTGTCTCCTGCTGTTCTTCACTGGACTCCCCGGATGAACCCCAGCCCAGGCTCATCACCTAATCTAAACTTGATTGCTCACTGTCCACAGGAGAGTCACCAACACATCCCGGCTGAGATGTTGTGGGACTGCAATCCTCTTGGAGACATCTCCTGCCATCGTGGTTGCCCTTCTCACACTTCTTTTTGTAGAAGTCTGCCCTAACTGCTCCCTGGCAATTATCATTATGCCAGTAGCACTCTTAAATGAAATATCTTTAAAAGAGTCAAACCTGATAGAAGAAAAAAATAAAATGCTGTGCTGCCAATTCAAGAAGCAATGAATTTGCACATTTAATATGTAGGCAAGAGGTGCTGTGGCACCTCTAGATATTCCAGACTGTGTAAGAAATCAGTTCAGAGAGAAAGTGAGTACTGTAGAACACAGCAGCTATACTGTATAATCTGAATAAACATTGAATATCTTTCCCCACCTTTCAGCAAAGATTTAATGCAGGAGTCTGTGGTGAGCTGAAATAATACTGAGATTTCATTTTATTTATGAAATACACCACAGATCATTTATTAATACATGAACTATCATAAATAATTAAAACAAGTCTGTAATTGTCAAAATCAATGCACAAAATATATTAGCTGATTTTTGCACTTACACCATGTTTATTTGCTTAGTCAGTAATTTGGAAAGACCCATTTGCAATGGATTGCATATGTAATAATGTTCTTCCATAAATATATTTTACAAACTAAATTATCTGTTAGTAACAGAAATCTAAGGAGTCACTCATACCCTGACGAATTCTCTCTTGTCTTCAGAAACAAAATCAAATCTCTCTAGTGTCTAATCCTAGAAGTTCTTGGCTCATGGAAAATTTCTCATAAATGTTGATGGAGACAGCAGATTAAATCCAAGAGGAATTTTACATGAATGAGGACTCTGTGAACAGTGTAGATGAAATTTTTCTTGTCGTCACATGAATGCACATCACAGGAAAGGATAAGAAATTCCCTTCCCTCCTTCTTCATGGCTCCCTTTTGCAAAGCCTTTGCCAGAGCAAGCTATGAATAATAATACGTGCAATTTGGAGAAAACTGCACACCAACAGATTTCTCATTCACACAGAATGATTTGCTTTACAACACTTAGTTTCCCAATATGTTACTTACTAGAACATTACTTATTAACTATGCTCAGAGGTATATGCTTGTCTCATTTATACAAAATCCTTCTAAAGTTCATGAGCTACATAGCTTAGGCGGATGTACACCCAGGAGATGGTGTGAGGGGAAATGGGAAGAGGAAGAAGAAAACCTGTCCAAGTCTTCCTAAGCAGCATCCATCTAATAATAAATTACAACCTGTGAAAAGCATAAACAATATCTGTGTCTTTATATACCAGCTAGATCCCAGGAGGCATTCTCTGTGGTTTGGCATAACTTGGACACTGGACAGCTACCACTGCAGAAGGATGGATATGCCCCACTGGTAAGACCCACTGAGCCTAAAAGATGATTTCGGCCTTACATTAAATTTTAGCAACTTAAAAAAAAGAAAAAAAATACTTCACAAAAGAAAATCCATGTAAATACACTGACTTCCATAGAATGACAATAATTTACGGTAGCTGAAGATCTTAGCTACTCAGAGTATGTTTTGATTTCCAGATATATCTCACTCATGCTCCTCTGTTTGAACCACGTTATGACATAGTCATTCTTTGGAAGTAGCAACCACAGCCATGATATGTCATATAAGTTATGATCTAATATAATTGACTTCAAAAGCTGCAGAGTAAAATATCACCATAAGAGCTTGAAAGTAAACTTTTTTTTTTCTTTTTTTTCTTTTTTTTTTTCTGATAGAATACAGGCAGCAAAATCAGAAAACACCTGTTTTTTCTCCTAGATAATTTTTGGACTTCACTTTCTCCGAAGTCTCTCATGTCTGGGCTGTTTTCAAGACTTTTTTTCAAGACTTGCTAGTCTCACTTTGAAACATCTCCAAATATAGTCTGTTTTCCCCGTCCAGATTTACTGAGCCACTACCTCATGTTCCAGGTGTAATCTTTGTTTCCCAGTATTAACTTGGCTTCCCTAAACCCATTCAAAATGTTGCTGTCAAAATTACCTTTCTGCTTTATGACTTTTATCATGATGAATCACGTGCATCCTCATTTACTTCTCCAGTGAGTAAAAGATTCCTTTCTAACACCACCTTTGATGCTCCAGGTAAGTGAGATACTCTTTGTGCTGGATGTTGCAATAGACTTCCACAGATTTTAGCAAACCAAACACACTGTAAAATACTTCTTGGGAAAAAAAAAAAAAAGAAAGAAAAAAAAAAAAAAGAGCTCTGCTCCAGGTTAAACCAGTCCATTTTTAAATTCAGAGTTCAATCTTTTTTTTTTCATTACCCTTTTTTAAAATGAAAATGAACAGTAGTTCCTTGCACCGTAAGACACACAAAAAAATACTATTTCAGTAAGTAAAGAAATAGCATCCTTCAAGGTACTCCAGCTTCTCTTTATAAGTTCTGCACCTAGAACCTGCCTCACACTGGGGTAAGCCTGGCAGACTCTCCAGATGGAGCTTTGCATCTTTGTACAGCAGAAGAGAACCTGGTTGCCTGCTTCCTGGGAACGGGGTGTGTGGCAAAACAGACTAAAGCCAGGAGGAATGGCCAATGCACAAGAGTATTATGCTGCTACTGACAAGGACCTTGACAAGCTGGAAAAACAAGTAAAAGAATGTTTTTAAGTTCAACAAGTCAGGGGCCATATCTACTCCTCAGGAGTAATCACTCCATGCATCACTATGGCCAGGGCTGACTGGTTGGAATAGCGTTTTTGCAGAAAAGATTTGTGTGTCCTGGTAGGCAGCAGTATGCCTTGACTCTAAGAAGGCTGAGAGCCTCCTAGCAGGCATTAAGAAGTACATCACCAGCAACTCAAGTGAAGTGTGCTCACGTGGAGTGCTGTGACCAGTCCAGGGCATTCATGAACAAGAAAGATGGACATACTGGAGTGAGTCTGGCAAAGGTTTACAAAGCAGATTAAAGGCCTGCAGCATCTGACATGTAAGGAGTGGCTGAGGGATTTGGGACTCTTCAGCCCGGAGAAGAAAAGATCCAGGGGATTGGATCAAAATACCTAGCTGGAAGGAATAAGGAAGATGGAGCCAGTGTCATGCAAAGAGGCTATGGGTTGAGCTTAAAATACAAGAAATTCCATTCTAGACATAAAAAATAGGTAAATATAAATACAAATACAAATATAAATATAAATATAAATATAAATATAAATATAAATATAAATATATTTTCCTACAACAGTGATTAAATATTGGAAAAACATACCTAAAGAGGGCCCTGACAGGTTCCATGCAGATATTCAGAATCCAATTGGGCATGGCCAGAGCAACCTGCTCTAGCTGATCTTACTTTGAACCAGGGGTTTGTCTGGACAATCTCCAGAGGTGCCTCTCAACCTCAGCCATTCTGTGTCCCTGCCAAAACTCTGCTCTAAAGAACCGGAATAGTCCAAAAAACGAAAGGCTGAGAGACATCCGCCTTGTAAAAGCTTTGTGTATTACACTTTGCTATTATATGAGAGCTTTAAGTGCCTGGTTCAGATCAGGAAATCAGGGCAGTGCCCAGAAAAAGATGTGGCTGTCCAACCCCAGGGGAGTATCAATGCTGGAACAAGTCATCTCTCTTTCCCTGAAATACTTCCTGCTAATCTTGCCTGATGAACTTCTCCAAAAGGATGCATATCTATAGAAAATACTGACATGTCAGAAACATCTTCTAACAACCAATCACATGAACATATAAATATCTTCCTTCTTAGACATATAATTCTATTAATCATTAGAAAGCACAGACAGAATACTCTAAAAGTACAAAGCGAATGACCACAATATACACTTCCATGCATCTGTCTTACCTAAAATATGTTTGCACCGTTAGCACAAAGTAAAGAGGGTATATTATCCAGTCTTCTTAAGCATGAGAATTCTTTCCTTTACTGGGTCTACTTGCTTTTGGTAAAATGAAAAGGGACAGTCTTATCCTCTTATATTACTCATTCAAACAGAAACAGTACATCTCACCTGTAATTGAACTTTCTGATTTTCCTTAATCTTGCATCCTCCAACATAATTTGCAGACTTTCTTCCATATCGTTTTTCTTCTCTATCATTTTCTCTGCATACTTTTCCTGAGGTTGTACTGAAAAGGAGTTTCTGATTTTTTTTTTTAATGTATCCATCAACATTTATCCTTTCATCTAGTGCTCACTGTCAGGAATAACATGCATATTGGAGTATCAAGGCTTCCTCCAGTACCACTGACCAGTTGCTATTCAGGTCACCAAGTAGAAAAGAGAGATTTTACAATGAACACTCTATCCTGGCATTATCAGGCACAAGAGCTAAGATGTCATGCCTGAAGACTGACATAGTCTTGCTATGCCTTAAAGATTAGACGTTGTTTCTGAAGTACTCTGAATATTAAGAAATAGGGAGAATATTTCCTTAAATTATAGAAGAAAAGAGAGATATACTGATCCTGGAAAAAGTAAGTATAGATGGACAACACTTCTGACTTTTTGAGTATGCAGCACAAACTGCACATAAGATAGCCAGACGTGCACCAATCTTTTTATATTGCTGCCAAAGCTTATTAGACAAAGCTGTTCCAAAGGAGTTAATCTGTGAGAATTTGAATACAACAGATAGTAGCTGAGAGCCAAGGAGCTAAAATCATCATGTTGCTTCATCATTTTTTGCATTTGGAAAGGCTCTGCACAACTCCCAACTCATTACTTTGAAGAGACACCAACACATGTTTTGCTGGAGAGCTATAGTAGCATACCATACTCAATGTTGGCTTTATTACAGGCTTTCCTCATAGTATTCTTCCAGACAAAATGTTAAGAGAACAGAGGTTGAGCTGCTGCAGCAAAACAGACACACAAGAGTAAGCACTTAACTACTGCTCCTTTCTTTTCACATCTGTTTAAACCTAGCTCTCCATGATCAACCCCAGTTATCCTTTAGCTAGTATTTCACTGAGCACTATTTTGTTTTTCCTTTCTAAACAGAATAATTTCTTTAGAAGTAGAAGAGAATGGAGATAGCTGTCCACACGTTAAGTGAAAGCAGGAAGCCATTTGGGTGATCTTAATTCTTGCTGTGTATGGCACCGGGACAATCCTAGTCTGAGTTTACTATGGAAGGATGCATACTCTAGCTAAATCCTGCCTACAGATAAACAACATGGATGAAAGCCATTTCCTCTCGCATCCTGACTTCCACAGGCTTTGGATGAACGGTCCAAAGAAGAGCTATAGTGAACTCCAGCAGATCCATGACTGACACTGGTATATAGTGTCCCATGATATAAAATGGCAGGTCACACTTCTGGACACAGCGCTATTTTAATTGACAATTCTCATTTTTGTGAAACATCACATCTAAACCTGGCAGTTCAATCTCATGCTCTGTATCACTTCTTTTGTCCTGAAGTATCTTCAAAATGAACACAAATAATATAATTAAAAAAAAAAAAAAAAAAAAAAAAAAAAGATTTCAAATAAACACAAAGTACCTCAACTCAAACAAACAACTCTCTGAAGTATTAGAAGACAAATTAGTACAAATGGCATCATCAACAAGGACAACAATCAGAAGAACAGTAATCATTATAATGCAAGTCTCTATTTCAGAGTGTTCCAGCTCTCAGTAGAAATTTAGTTTAAAAGGGAAAATGGAAAAAACAAGCATCTCTAGAACCTCAAGAAGAAATCAAAAGCAGTGGTTGTAGTTACAAGACATACAGTTTGAGTCTTCTGGAAAAGAAATCAAGCTTCAACGTAGTCTCTTTTTTTTATTTCACACATACTCAATGCCAGGCAAATCCCCAGGCATTAAAGTTTGCTTTTCTCCCAGCACTCTTAATGTAGTCATGATCCTTAAAAAATACTCTGTCTGAACCTCACAGAAAAACCTCAGGATGATTGTGACAGTGGGCTGGCCAATTATATCAAATTAATCAATTTCAAACTAAACATGTAAATAAATAAATATCCTACAGGTTTTTGCAGTCTAAGATTTTTAAAAAAATCATCCTAAATTCAGAGAGGTTAAAAATAAATCAATACAGGAAGACAACAAAGGGGAAAATTGTTCAACATTTAAATAAGAACATGACTATGAACATATAGGTTAAATTTAGGGTTTCCCTTCTCCCTGTGACTCAGTCAGGCTGTCACACATGGAGACTTTTTGTACTGCAGTGCACTTTCAAGGACACCCCAGGATGCACAACCACCTTGCAGCCCCACTTTCTCTTTAAACCCACCTCCCATGGTCAGTTTCTTATGCCACGTATCCTCAATTTGATGTTATTTCACATACAAATAATTAATTATAATACACAGAAAAGAGTCCATGTCACTGCTCCAAAATATTTCCAATTTGCTGTTACAACCTACAAACAGAACAGGAGAAGGAAGCTGGTCAAAAAGAAGCAGTGGTATGTGGGGAGGAATATGTAATCAAATGGCAGTTTCCAAGCACATCTGTACAATCAGTACTTTTTAATTCATTTTATTTTAGAAGGGGGGTAGGAGGGGTCTGATTTCATCTAGAGACAGAAGTTTCATACCGCTCTCAGCACATCAAACACGGGAATCAGCTGCACAACCACAGGGGCACCGCACTGCTCGCTACTCCCATTTCCCTCATCCTCTCCCAAAAAATCCAGCTGAGCTCTGGTGAGTTCATGCTTTCCTCTTCAGAGGAGTACAGACTGCAACATTTTCCTGTGTTTTCTCAGCTCCCTCATTTCTACACAGAGGAAGCAAAACTGCATGGGAAGACCCTTTTACAGTGGATATTGCTCCTGTGCTCGTTTCGTGGCATGCCCATGCTCATGACTGATAAAAGAGTGCGTAGCAGTGGCATACCAGCACCACACAAGCAGATTTCTTACAAAAACAGGTACCTGCCAGAACACACGTGTATGTGTCATCAGTTCCTCTGTGTCCCTACTTTGCATTCAACCTGTAAGTCAATGTACTACATTTATGTCATAAAGCTTTCCCTTCAGCAACCTGTCAGAGAGAACAAGCCCCATCCTAAGTTTTAAAAGCAAACATCAGGTACTCAATAATGGCCACTGTGGCTTCTATCTGTACAACACAGGCAGCACTGCTTAGACAACTGATGGATATGACCTGTTTGTATGGGTTTGACCAGTATGTATGATCCCCACAGCTACTGAGCTGATGAGACTGAACTAAAAGAGCAAAACAGGAACAACTGAGGTACAGTGTACCTGGAGGAATGTGTCTCTAGTGAATTTAAATCATGATGTAGCTGTGGTCTTGAGTTATCCTGCCATGGGTATTCACATGAGTATATAACCAATCACAGCTTTCTAACATCTCTTTTATTTGGAATTTCTGATACATGATGTTGCTCTTGCTATTGTTGTATATACCTCTCAGACACTAAATAAACAGCAAAGAGCAATTGTGCCAAGGATACACTGAATATTTTGAATTCGGCTTGGAGACAGCTGGGACTATATGCGATCCCTGCAGGATTGCATCTTCCTCTTCTAATAAAGTGTGCACCGGTGACACAGTCCCCAACACGAGGTGGCAGTAACATGGGAATTGTGTCATTAAATTGTGATCATAGACAAGATTAAAAAATTCCAGAGTGCTGAATTCACTCGTTAGACTCTATGGTTGCCCAGGGCAAGCCCTGTCCCACCACCCAGCCAGGCGCAGGGCAGCCATGGAAGACAGGCAATTTCCCTGAGGAAAGAGAGAGGATGAAACAAGGGCAGGACATTTCTCCCCAACCTCAGTGGGCCCAGAGGGTATACAGAGTGCCTTTCTTGCACAGCCTCATTTGGAAGTGGTGGCTGCATCTGCAGCAGCAGTCATGGAGACTCCAGGGTAATAACAGATCCGTGAAATAAAAAGGTGTTGTTGAGTACCTGATTTTCATCCTCCAACTCATTTCAGGAGTTTTACTATAGGCTAGGTTGACCTTAAGTCCTGTGGGATGAACCCTTACAAGCAGGTGGAGCACATATTTGCTGCTTTACTTTCATCTAAACCAGAGTTTGGCCTAAGCGCTCTGGGACTAGCATGCAACATAAGCAAGGAAAATCAGGAATTTTTGCTTTGGGAGAACATCCCTGATATGGGCATAAGTACTAAACAAGGATGCACTCAGTATATACTGCTGTTTTTATCACTGGTTCCAACTTGTCTTGATTTTTTTCTTATCTTTGTGAACAGGATGCTTAATGAATGGCTTCAAGCTTTCCCCTTGCCAGTGATGGTAGCACACTGTGATTTAAATCAGCATTATTCCCCCACCACAACATACAAAACGGAAATTTAAAAATAAAAAAACTGAGCAAAAATATGAACTGAGCTACTAGTAGGAAATTCTTGAAAGGTACTGAAACCAAGGAGCTTTAAAAGCCAGCCTTTATGAAACTCGTACTGAAAGTTAAAAACTGGGACTGGTTAAATCTCTTCAGAATTCAGGCATGAAATGTCTAGTATCACAGCGCTTGCTTCATGCAAGTAATGACTGCTTGGAGGGACATTACAATAATTTTGTTTCCTGAAATTTTCCCCAGTCCATTTTTTAAAACATGTTTTAAATAAGTTACATTGTCTGAAGTTGTCTACCTTTGAAATTCAGAAACTGAAGCAAAGAAAAGTTAAATGAATTGTTCAGAGTCCCATAGAAGTCTGTGGCAGTTTCATTTTCAGAGATGAATTATGCTGTGCACATTAATAACATAAATTGTAGCGGTCTGAGTTGCCATTCAGATTTTACTTTTATAAAAGCAGGAACTTTTCCTATGTGACTGGGGAGAACTGTACAAAAAATATCTGTATTCTGGAGAAACGCTCAAAATAAATCACATTTCTGCTGAGTCGGTGTAGTGGTTCTGTAAAGCTAAATCATGAGGGATGCCCCTGAGTAAGAGATCCCACTGACAACATTGCTAACAGTACATAACCTGATAGGAAATCTTCAGGAAAAGACAGTTCTTCATTAGCATTCTGAAAGAAAAAGGTATGTAGGATAATCATACGTGGAAGGAAAAACAAACTTGACGTTGTTTTCAAGTAGATTTTAAAATATAGTATTGTAGTATCCTACATAACTTAGTAATTATTTACTTCAGTATCTTACATTTTTTTAAATGTCAGATTTCTACTATTTACACATGGAAAAAGTCTGTGCTTATCTAACAAGTAGTTGGCCAATATCTGGTGGATGAAAGATAAAAATTGTAAATAAGTTTTGTTAGAAACTATGTGAAAGTTCATACGCTTTGTTGATGCATTTGAAAGTACCTAAATATAAAAATATAGGTTCTCCCACATTCCAGTCCTCTATCTTATATTCTCATCATGATTTATCCCTGTGGAAGTTACAGTGAATAACTCAGAGTGCAGCACACTCTAAGCTTGGACTGATGAGGAAACTGCATTGAAAGACAGCAGCAGGAATAAAATTTCTCCAGTTGCTACAGCAGTACATTCCTCTGTGCACCACATATTACACTACGGAATATAAATTACCTGGTTCCAGAGGAAGAGAAAAGGGGGATGTGTGTCCCTACTAGAGATCAGGAGGAGACAAAAGAGAGCCTGCCAACACACAGGTACACAATTACAAGTGACTAAGTCATGAAAGATTCACTCACTTGCAGTTTTTTTTAATGCTTAAAATGAGTTTGAAAAACCCATAGCAATGCCTTTGTCTGTGACTCTAAGATGTTACTACTGCATCATCAGGCACCATGCAAAATCTTTTTGTCTAACAATTATTTAATGTTGACCTCAATTAATTCAAATTGAATTAGAGATGAACACCACAGAGCTGATATGTACTTAGAACAGCCACAAAACCACCATAGTTAGAAGAAAAAGAAAAATCAATTAGTGCTACAAACCCTCAAGACTTCAAGGCATCATCAGCTATTAGCTGATGAGCTTTGGAACAAACCTATTCTACAAGCAAGTAGAGCAGATATCTGCAGCCCTCCAGCCATTTGCAGCATCACTGTATCAGACAGGATGAGCTGCTGCTTGGATCCAATGAGGCAATGGCCCCTGTTACACCATTTCACTGAATTCAAAGGAGTCAGAGACAACTTCAGGCTTTTTTGACATTTCACACATCAGTTATGAAGGGCCCATAGCTCAGTGCTGATGGCAACAGTGTCATTGCTAGGAATTTAAAGCAGGGCAGACAGAATATTCTTCATTCAGGAAACACCAAAAACCTGCAAAAATATTTTACATGGTTTTTTTTTTGTTTGTTTTGTTTTGTTTTTTTTACAAATAAAACAATGTCATCTAGCACAGAATTCTGCTACTTCTGGAGTAGAACTCAGCTAATCTAAATTAGTGCATGCTTTCATGCAGGAAGTAAAAAAATAAACATCCTGTTAGAACTGCAGGCGAATTTCAGGTAGGCAAAATCTAATTACTCAACATGGAATACAGCCAGTGACACCAAGTAATGCACTTATTCTTGTGAAATGTGCTGTAGGATTTTCTTTTAATAGTTAGACTTGCTCTGAGCCTTCATTTTTTATTTAATCTGAAGGATGGAGAATGTGCTCATTTGTGTAAAATCAGTTGTAATGGATATAATGAAAATTTACACAAGTCTTGTATAACTGGATTTAACGGCTAGAATCTGAAGTTTGGGTTCGGACAGCAGTAGGCCACAAAGACACCTTTGTATAGCGTTGAAATTTTTTGGCAGAGACTGGAGACAAGTGGCAATAAAAATTTAAGTGTTGAGACTGTCTTTTAAAATACTTCACACACTTCATAAATAATACTCTGTATTTTTAGAATATTAATAAAACTGTCCTGCTTCTGCCCCTATGGTTTTAGTATCCAACATGCCCCTTTAAAGCTGTGACCCTGAAAAGGGGAAGAAGGCAGAAAGCAAAGCCCAGTAACAGGGCTCACATCTTGAAGAAACAAAACCCGAAAATGAGCAAAATACCTCCCACACCAACAGTTCAAAGACAATCTGTCTAATTTCTAAGCAGGAGTAATTCATGTGTGTGTGTGCAACTAATGCCAACAAAATGACATAGGTAATTACATATGATTTCCGCATTGCACAAAGGTATAGGTGGCCCATTGAACCATGAGCCAAATTCAGTGAATTCTTTATGTGTGATGCCAAGCATTTGGCAGCTTAGCACTGTTGATCGTTGCAATGGTTAACATCGGTGCTCTTTACCAGAGTTGACATTACTAGCTTTTAATTCCTGCCTCATGCCTTTGGGGTAATTCTGCTGTGAAGCAGCCAGCTTCATTAGTTTGCCACTCAAAGGCAGCAAAGAAAACTACAGCATACTACAGCTAGCAAAAGGAGAAAGACTGGGAGCAGTAGGCATGGGTGCACCAACCTCTTGTAGAAGAAGCATTTTGGCTTACTCATTAAGGCTCAATCAAAGCAGAAGCTGAGGAGATCCTCTGCAGAAATATTAATATCTCGCACCATAGCATCATTAAAAAAGTGAGAAAAATGAAAAGCAACAGCATTTTTTTTCCAGTTCCTCAGATCTTTCCAATATATGAAGAAGTGCAAACTCATGCCCCAGGATAGTTCACATTACAACTACATCTAGCTTGCACCTCACCCCTCTTCATCCATTCAGAACAAACAAAATCCTCTTCCACTTGTTCACAAAAGAAAGCTTCTTCATATCCATGTTACTGACTGAAGAGTTTACAATCAAGGTGATCCCTGGTTATGTCTGTAAAATAATTTAGAAAAAAAAGGCTTGAGCCGTGAGTCTCAGCAACCACAAGTGTTTTACTGTTGCAGAACCACCTACAGGCCCTGTGATATAACACATCAGAAATTACAGTTTTCTGTGCCAAATCTTGAGCTGATAACACATGATGAGTTACTGGTTTTTCTGGTTCCCATTCTTAGCAGACAACACTGACCAGGCCCCAGTGGAAGGCAGAAATGTCCTCAGGGCACACAGCAGGCAACTTTGTGTCTTAAGTCCCACAAAGTTAAGAGGTAGAGGTTGAGGTCAAGAATGCCAAATTTTGTGTGGCAAGTGCTGCCATGTCCTTCAGCAGAGGTGCAGGTAGCACCTGGGTCTACTCAACTGGTGCTTCACCTCCCCTGAAGCTCCAGTAACTGGAGTCAGGTTCCTCTGACTTAAACTGAATGTACACAGGTTGACACGAGTCACTTACAGGCATTTTAGAAATTCAGCTCCTTCATCTTGGAATTGAGAAGGACCTGTAACTTGAAAGACCCAAATTTTCTTCTATGAGTGACATCAGCTCCTTTTTTGTTTTTTTCAAACCAAATTCAGTAAATACAAAGCTATGTGATGTCTATCTATATCAATTAGCCTATCTCAGCAAAACAAAACAGTCTACTGATACAATATTATAAAACCAGATATTTAGGCAACTGTCAAAAAACCACTTTTTGAAAGTGAGGAATTCAGTATGTAGTCTACATGCTGAATATGTATAAATATGTATAGCATATATATTTCAAGATTTGCATCAACAGATGAGTATCCTCTAATTGAAGCAATTCAATTCAACTCATATGTTCATTGGCATGATTAAAATTCAGTTAGTAAAAATAAATTACTTTTTTAATAAACAAAAGCAATACTTTGGAGCACATATTGCTGGTATAAGGGGCATAGTTAAGGTAATACCATCAGGGAGCTCTAGCCAAAGCCAGAAAGCACAGTTTTGGAGCAAACCCCTACCTATGTTCAGACCTGCTCAGAAGCAGAGTATTTATATTCAGGTCTCTGTGGAAATTGTTCCTGTAAGCACAAAATCTGCTCTTTGACTAGCTCCTAGCACTTCAAAGCCTGGGTTCGTGCCACAGGACAAAATAGCTATTGAGTGAGACAGTGAGCAAAAGCTTTCTGAAGCCACGTTGCCAACATGACTCAAAACAACTATGAAGGGACCATCTATAAAACTTGGAGGTTAGTCCAAACTTTCTTTATGTTGTTGTTCTGTTTTGTTTTTGTGTGGTTTTTTTTTTTTTTTGCCTTTCTCCTGAAGATACCAAAAAAACATCAATTAATGCTTTAGAGCCGTTGGCATCCCCAACTGGCATGAAAGCCTCAATTCACCTCCTGAAGGTAGTGATTTTTTCACTTCTTTGCTTATTACAACTGTAAAGATTAAACACCGTATGATCTATGAATTCTTCATATTTGTCTTCAACATTAATTGCTGTAGCAGGAAAATGACTGTGCTTCACAGTTAGTAGTGGCTAGACAGTAGAGAAAATATTTTTACAGTGAATAAATTATGTACAGGTCAGGGGTACATATAAGTTTATTTCAAGAGACTGAGCAATTAGCTGTTGTCTGAATTCCTGAAAGCTGGAAGCTGCCATCAACAGCTAAGGATTTTTCTTCAAAATAAACAGGTATGTATACATTAGATTTTCTCTAGCGCCTCAGCATCTACATTCAGAGCATTGGCAAACCAGCTGATAAATGAAGCAAAAAATACACTTTATCCACAGTTAGGCTGTATTAGTTTTCAGATGTACTTTAAATAAATTAGACAACAAAAACAGTGGAGATAGGAGGAAAACAAATCATGCATGTGCTTATATTTAAAGACTTGCTAAGAAGATCATAACTACATCTTGAATGCATGACAGAAAAAGGAGAAAAAGTTGATTTCATGAGTCAAAATAAGTCTGTTTCTTTTTCTAAAAATCATAGATGCATCAAATCTTTTGTATTTCAAGTTTACCTACACAATTTAAAGCTTCTGTAAATACGTATTTTAAAAAACATCTTGCCTGATCTGGAAACAGGCATTTCAGTTACATGCTAGGAAATGCGGAATTTTGTCCACATTCTGTCCATGCCTTTTGTCAGCCATTTGTCTTTCGTGGTTGGCAACCTTCAGCATTAAATATGTGTAAATGATTACTTTCACTAGAAATATCAACACATTGCAGTCATCTAAGAAGCAAAAATAGATATGGAAATAAGAATATTAATCATTCTGTACTCCCACAGTGTCTGAATGTATGAAGTATTCCGTTTAACAGAAAAAATCTAAAGTATTCCAGACATCACTTATGAATCCAATCACTATCGTTTTCAAATTCAAGAAGTTTTGACTGAGTCATTAGTCTTAGTAGTTGTTATGCTCTGTCATTCTGGAAGTTTCTTACATTATTCAAAGATCAAGTTGACAAAATATAAAAAATTCTTATAAAAGAGTATCTGTATAAAAGTTTTGGAATTGCTAGATATTGTCTTTTATAATCAAAGAAAGCATTTCTGTTTTGTTGTCCAGAATAAAATTGTTATAATTTCTTAGAGTTTTGGAGTGCCAGAGCACTGTGAGGGAATTGTAAAGTGCATAAACTTGGAAAAAAAAAAAACCCTCATATATTTCAGTTCATTTAAAGTCATCTGGTCATGCTGTGTTCATTATTATTCCTGTTGTTTCTTCCCAAGAGATCATGACATCCTTAAATATTATTTGCCTTCGGAATTTCTATCTCAAAGTCATCAGGAAGTAAACTGGGCTGGTGTTTTTTCTTCCCTTTTAAAATTAAAAAAACAAACAAACAAAAAACCCCTCAGTGTAGTATATAATCTGCTAAAACTCCTAGCTTACCAAATTGATAAAAAACACAATCAGCAAACGATAACTGTCCCTTCAGTATGATTTTAATTTTGAAAAATTTTGATTTAAGCAAGCAAAGAAATGTTTTAGTAACAATAATAAATGCTGATTTTATAGAATAAGAATCAAATCACCAAAGAGAATACTTTGTGTTTCCTTTACTAGAGAGCATGAAAAGGCTATGGGAAAAACAATACCTTTGTGAACTCACTAGATTGTTGCAAAAGCTTTTTCAATCAATAAAATGGATATTTGGCCAGCTGACCAGAATGAATAACACTATGGTTAAAATGCAAAAATTGTACAGATGCCAAAGTGGTGGTAAATGGAAGCTTCACTTAGCTACACATAGATCAAATTGTAGTAGACAAAGGAAATAAAGCTGATTGTATGCATTTGTATCTGGTAGTGATAGCTTTATAATTCAATATATGCAACCACCAAAGAGAGACAAAAGCATGCCAGACTTAGTAATAAGCATGGAAGTTATCACCAAAGAAATGGTGTAGATAGCAATAATATCAATCTAACTAGCTTATCAGATCAAGGTATAAATAAAGTCTGCTAGGAAAAGAGGCAGCTATTGAGATCTGTAAAGACAAGCTTTTGAGAATTTCAGAGCATTAAATGTTCTTGGCCTCTTCTTGAAATGGAAACTTGCCTGGCAACCAATGGACTAGAAATCAGAAGATCTGAACACTCTTCTCAGCTTAATCAAAAGAATATGAGTACGTTTTACAAACTTCAGACTCCTACTTTGTCTCTAACATGGAAAAACTAGTTCGAGGCCCACTGAAACAGGACTGAGTATAGAGCATAAAGAGGCAGAGGGGGGGGGGGGAAATAAGAAGGGGAAAAAAAGCCTGATGCATGGTTGGAGAAGAGGAAGATCTGAAACCGTAAAAAGTTCTGAACTCTACTGCTGTAATTATCAGAGCAGAACACTGCCAAAACTTGACACTCCTCTTAGAAGGTTTAGAAACCAAAACTCTGGACTAACACTGGCCCTAACTAAAGGAATTCTGCATAAAATTTATTCCTGCACATGCCCTGAATCTCAGTCAATTCTCTGTGAACAGGCCACACGCAATCAAACCTTGTGAGAAGTGTAATTCAAATTTTATAATACACTCTCCCTCTTTTTTTTGTTTCTGTGTCCAGAATAAGCCTCCGTGAAAGGGAAACCTGACAGGAGACTACTAGCCAAGACTATTTCTGCACTTGTTTTATAAATAATATAAAATTATTTATATGCCAGAATTGGAGGTTCATGTAAAAAGCCTCTGTTAGCTACTCTAAAATGGTCTAAAAAGCTTGAACTACCAAGACACATGAGTCTTACATGCTCTTTTCTAATGGCCACTGAATCCACAGGAACAGAAGGAAAGGTGAAGTATTATAACTCGCTTCCTGAGAGAATGAACCAGGGAACCATGAAAAGCATGTATAATAAAAATATATTTCTGATCAAAATTATTCCTTTTCAAAGAATACATAAGCATACTTATTTACAACTATTATTTAAATAGGGAGATCCATACTGTTTTTGGAGAACACAAGATGAATAAGTACTGTGAAGTTTCAGACTACTAAACACAGGGGTTTTTATATTATCATATAATTGTTTTAGAACAATTCACTGGTGATCTCCTATTGTTGTGAGAAAATATATTCTCAACTGTGACACAAAGTCTTGCTATAGTAAGAAAACATACATACAAAAGATACAGAGTTCTTGCTGTTTAATTGAAACAAAAAGTGAGTCCTGAAAATCACAAACAATATGAGAAGAATGAATAGGGAATAAATATTTTGTGTAAGACAAGAACTACGGAACACTCAGTGAAACCACTGGGTGCCAGATTTTAAGCAAACGGAAGGAAGTACTTCTTAATATGATGTATAATTATGCTGTGGAATTCATTGCCACGGAACACTGTAGATGCCAAAACTATAAATATATGGCAGATAGGTCCATCAGGGGCTATTAACACACCAGACGCAACCTCCATTTCAGGAAGTCCCAAAACTTCTGAAAGCCAGAAACTGGGAGGGTATACCAGGGGAAGGGTCATTTTATTATTGCTCTGCTTCTCATAATCTTTCCTTAAACATTCATCTAGTGGCCCTTGCCAGAAGCAGGACACTGGACTACAAAAGCTGCAAGTCAGATTACATATGGGCATGCTTCACATACGCTTGATGTAGAAACTCCTATCAGAAGGCAGCATGGCTGGTCTCAACAAAAACATTAATAAGGAACTTGACTCAGTGTGGCTTGGATTGCATTATTTTGAAAAAGAAAATGGTGTAATGAAAGGTCCACAAATTCAAATATATAAAAAGACTACTCAGTTCTTTAAAGCCACGGCAGGCTTAGCTTAAGGATCGTATCAGTGACTCAAAGAAATTCATTAAAGTTAGTGGAATAAGCTAATGGTGGAAACCCTACTATCCAGTTAAAGAAAAAGGAAAGCTTCTTGGGAAAAAGGCTATCAAACAATGTACTGATAGTTGCACAGTTTTTAATCTGACTACTTCAGGGATAACCAAAAGTTAAGGCAGATTGATGACAGCATTATCCAAATGTCTCTTGAACATTGACAAGAATGGGACACTCAAAAAGAATGGTCTCACAAAAATTTATTTGATCTTCACTGCTATCTAGTTTTTTTCACAATTGTTTTTCTGTCATATATTTGCCTCTTTTTTTTGTTTTTTTTTACCAGCTTCTAATTTTTACTCCTCCATGTTATCCTTTCTTGTCCACGCTTTCTCACATAGCATTCACCAACCATTCATAACCCCAGCACACACATTCTTCTTATTTTCACATTATCACAGTCTCTTTCCTGCATCCATCCTCCAAGAGATCTACCTTTGTAAGGACAGCCCTACTTAAAGCAGTGGAGTGTGGAAGCAAATCAGAGAAGATCTGGTTTTCCTCTGTTTTTGTCTTACCTGCTCTCTAACTAAGCAGTCAAATACATAAAAAAAATTTTAAAAATTTTGTAGATGTACAAAGAATCAAATTCTCTATTCACAACTCCTTTATTCTGGGGTCTGCAGCTATGAATGATTTAGTGAAAGCTATCTACCTGCAATTAACAATTTGCACATTTACTACAGGTACAGTAGCAGAGTGGTTTGCATTTACAATCAAAATTACTTAGATTCAAGTAGGCAAAGTTAATGATGCATGTGTTCACTATGATGTGAACCATGCTCTATGATTAAGAGACAAGAGTAATGATACACTGAATTAATACTGTAAAGTCCACTACTGGTGACCAAGTATGTTTTTTCCTATTTATCCTTTTATTTAAATAATGTAAAGAATTTTTCTTAAAAATAGTAACTGTAAACGGGCCTACATGCCATACTAAATTAGCCTTCCTATTCAGTTGGTATCATTACATTTTCTAAGCTGATTATTTTTTAATATATCCTCCTTTGCATGGGGTTCAAGAAGCAAGATTCTTACAAACCTAGGATCATAGAATCACAGAATCATAGAATCACCAAGGATGGAAAAAGACCCACAGGATCACCCAGTCCAACCATCCACCCATCACCAATAGCTCTCACTAAACCACGTCCCTCATCACAATGTCTAAACGTTCCTTGAACACCTCCAGGGTCAGTGACTCCACTACCTCCCTGGGCAGCCCATTCCAGTGCCTGACCACACTTCCGAGGAGAGAAGAAACCTGCTTCAACTCAACCTACAAAAGTGCAATAAAACACACAGCAAAAGAAAAAAATATAAAAATAACTTTCTTTGTGATTCTATTTTCTTTACACTGATTTTTTTTTTTCTTGGGAAGAATCAGAGTTATTTGTCAGTTTGTTAGCAGACCCAATCCCCATCTTCCTAGAACTCCTGCAGAAACCAAATTATCTGCCAGGACCAGAGTTAGTTCAAGCAACTCATCTTTTAATTCTAGTGAAATTTTAGTCTCAAATGCTGCATTGCTTGTGAGGCTTCGCTTGTGGTGTGGAGAGGTGCTGAATAGCTGCCAGCCAAGTCACTGCTGATTAGTAGTGCCAGTTGTCTTAAGCCGATACTCCTACAACTTGCCTTCTTTGCTCAATGTGAATCTTATCTCACTGGACACCGATGAGTAGACTAAAATCTTAGAAATTTGGATCTGTTCATATTACAGATCTTCCATTCTCCCATTTGGATTCATTGCCAATAATGGATTCCTAAGTTTCATAGAAATAAATATTTCAGGGTTTTGATTTTCCGGGCATTTCACAATGAGTCTTTAGAAACTATACAACAAGGGCTACCTTAGAATCTTCTTTCTTTTATTTTTATGAAATGAGAAGAGTTAGCAGAGTTGGATCCATTCCAGTTACACTTTTCCTGAAATGGTTTCACAGGCACAGGAAATCCTTCCCCAGCAGCAATCCCAGCCCACAGCAGCAGCTGACGACACACACGCTCAAATGTTGAGCTCTGCCTCAGTCTGAGTGTGGGTATCACCAGTGGCCTCCCACCTCCCTGACAAACACTGCAGCCAGAATTCAGCATTTTCCCTTTATGTGCTGGATCTCCTCTGTTTTTTAAATATATTTAGGTATTAATTCAGAGACGATAGAGGCAGCAAGGGAGAGTAACTGAATTTTATAGCCCACCATCAGAGTGCTCAACTGGGATGTGGAAGATCAATGTTCAAGCTGCATGGATTAAAGTAGGTTTACCCACATTGAGGATGGAAGCGCTCAGTGGCTGTGCCAGTAACTATAACACACTTTCTAATTTATTTCGTAATGCCAAGAGTATATGATGCATGTTATTTTTTCTTTTGCCGGTTTGGCTGGTTGTTTCTTTTAATTTATGGGTTTCAATGACAATATTCTGCTGTTCATTTTAAAGTGTTGCCCATGTCTGAGTTGACATCAGACAGTTTTGAACAAGTTATGCATGTTTAGAGATGCCAGCTAGCTCACCTACGAAGCAGTGTCTGAGCTCTACCAGGCCTTCTGCCAGGCCTTGTTGTTACATCACTGTGACTGCTGCTCAGTCTACTTGAGACAGATGGGGAGAGTTGCATTTACATGTTCTACATGTTAAACTAATTGAATAATATTAGAATTAGCCATAAAATTAGAGCAATGTGAAGAGTGGGTAAGCCGACAAATTCAGCAACATCGAGATGTTATGGAATTCCTGACCATTTTTATTACTCTTTTAATCCAACCTCTTTGTAATTTTTACTCACAAGAAACTATTTCTTCGCATAGCTTCACAGTCATCTGTTGAAATTTCAGTGTTATCTAATGAAAAATGGCTTTATATCACTGCCAGCCCTTCCTTTCATTATTTCTCCACACATTACAGACCACCTCCACTTTTAACTGCCCTTGCCTCTTTGCCTAGAAAAAGGTCTTCGTGTTCCTGGTCAAAGGGCCTTCATATAACAGTCAGAGTTTTCATATAACAGAAAAAGATTCACAGAAAACTTATTTCCAAGTGTGATTCTTGTATAAAGCAGCTCAGCAGATGCGGTTCTCATTTAGCACTATTCACACAGTGTGCTCTGGACTGTTTTTAAAGAGGTGCCATATTGTATGAACTTGCTGCATTTTTACACCTGAAGTCCCAGCAGAGGGGCTGTGACTAGGATTTAGTGCAGGATGATCAGATTCACCAGTCGCAGGTTAAATTTTAGTCAAACAGCCCTAGGCAGTTCCACATGTTGAGTTCTCTCTTTCCTACAGGAAGGAAGGACAAATCCTCAGTTCTCTTTAAAAAAAAGATAGATAATCACTTACCTATAGCCACTGAAGTCCAAAGAGAAGCTTTGAGAACCTACCATCAAATTTATATGAATTTACTCTTTACCCACAGTGTATAGATTCATAAGGAATTTAGTAGCACAGTCTTGAATTAACGGAAAGGAGCACATGAATACTTCTCACCTCACATCAGGCTGTGCTCTGAGAAACATAGGAACAGCCACACTGAATTAGTCTAACGGTTCATGGAGTACACCATCTTCTTCACGTAGGATGGGCTTCTGCATTAAAAACTTCAGAGAACAGCGCCAATAGTAAAGAACTGGAATAATGTTATCAGGAAGATTTGTCCCACTGAGAATATTTGTTTTAAGTTCCTAAATTGGGAAGGAAATTATTAGAGTCTGCAGACACACTACCCAAATCCATCCTAGATTCTAGGCTTTGCTCTCCAAAGCATTTCATCAATTATTTTATGGACCATAGCTTGCACACCTCCATTACAATCCCAGCTCTATTTCTCTGTGGTCAAGAAACACCACAAAACTCAGACAAAGTAACCAAGTTTAGAAGCATCTGAACTAAAGTGATTTATTGTTAGCTATGTATGACTCATGTAACAAGTCTTCAGAGAATATAAGACAACACTAGTTTGTCTTTCTTTAGAGAACATCAGAGAAAATTGTCATCATGCACATTATTTTATGGTAATTCACACAGCATTCCTTGTTTCTATTTTTTTTTTAATCCTAGCTCTTACAGTAGAGTTATGTGAGATTTCAGTCTTCATCTATTCATTTTGATAAGAAGACATGCACAACTACAGGGAAAAGCATCAACCATAATGGCTCAATCTGTAAGATTTTTTAATAGAAAAAGTAACAATAATCTCTTAAAATCTCAATACTTCACACTTCCTTCAACACTGTTCTACATAAAAGATGAGTTGAGGTTAAAATTGTGAACAGGCTTCACTGATCAATTACCTTATTAGCCTATCTAAATGTATGAGGATACAAAAAGATGCTTCTAGAAAAGCACAAACAGCAAGATAGTTACACCTATTCTCATTTCTGACTCGAGAACTTCATATTCTTTTACAGCAAAAAGAAAATAAGTTACTGCTTTATTTAAGCATTGTTTTGCTTTTTTTTTTTTTAATGTCTGTCTTTGCCACATCATATTGCTCACTTTCCTTATCAGTTACACAGTTCCAAACTCTTCTCACATTTAAATAAAGAACATCTTCCACCTTCCTAATCTCTGAATTTATGCTACTACAAGAAATTCCACTTTTCCCTGTTGCTGAAAGGAAACATACTGTACCAATTAAAGAGCTTTCTATGAAGAAATCTAATTATAAAAACACAAGGCCTGATTCAAAGCCTATTTTAGTCCATGGAAAGATTTCTGTTGACTTCTTTGGGCTCAAGTCCATATTCAGCAATGGTTAAATTGAATAAGAATAGACCTTATTTCCAGTTAACAAACAATTCATCGCCACGTTGAATGCAATAATATGTTTACATTACCTCTACACGTTCCATTAAAGAATACAAATTTTGAAAATATGGTATTGTATTAGTTCATACGAGAACTAATACTCATATGTTCCTTAAGTGTGGGTCTGTTTTAATACATCCATCCAATACATCTCTACAGCAGAATGGATTTTTACAGGAAACATATGGGATCAGGAAAGTATTTTCTACTGTGAACATCACATGATGGAGATGCACAGTCTGTTTTTTTTTTTTTTTGAAACATGAGCATTCTTTAAGTACTTTAAAATTCCTCATCCAATAACTTTTTATGCCCAAATGTCTAGAGTAGTTCCTAATCAAAAAGCCGTAGGCTACTCTTTGTTATCAGTGGGCATTTCTACAGCCTTGAAAACCTGCCTCCATAAAGAGGCCTAAGCACAGAAATTACAGAGAAGAATTTCTTCCTCTCTGCACTGACAGGGCAGTGTAAGCAATGGGATATGCTCCTTTCTTCCATTGCCTATTTTCTGAAAGATGCAGCAAGGAAGCTATTTGTATGTGGAGCTGGCAGAGGAAGGACTTTCTCCGTCAGTGATACAGACTACACCTAGATCCATCCTCTGTGCTTGAGGCAGCTTGCTGTGCAAAAGAAAAGCCTCTGTGTGGAAATTACCCCTCCACATGCCTCCTTTCTCCCATGTGTGATTTCAACCTGTCTAGGAAACTGCCAGAGACCAGCTGAGTAACTCAACAGAGGATAGTTAGGTTTGAGGTAAGGAATGGGGTCTGTAATCCAGCCCATCTTAGCTGTAGGAGCTGGAAATAAACCACAAATACTTCTGAGCTTATGCTGTTGTCTCCCTCAGCAGAAAAAAATTACATTTGCTCAATTTTGGCCATTGATATGAATGGAATGAAAACTCAATTTCCAGCTTTCTTATTTTTTAAGATAAGTAGTCGAGTAGTAGCAATTACATTGTTGAAGTGAAGTCTGCTAGGAAACATGCATGTATATGCTGAATGTCAGCCAGCACAATCTTTAAGGAAAGGTGCGAATTTTTTTAATCCAGAGAGCCTATAAATAAAGCAGTAACTTTGCTTATGTATTCTCTTAACAAGCACAGTATGTGCAGTTTCAAAGTGGAAGTGAGCCTGAAGGAGACAATTGGTCTTAAGTTCCTGCTGAATTCAGTGTAATTTCAGAGAACTTTGCATCGTGAATTTGTCCTTTCTTAACATACGTATCAGCATTTCTTTACCAATGTACATATTGAACACAGCTGGCTAAAACAGTCTTTCCACCATTTCTGTTAAGAAATACCCTTCCTACCCTTTGATGCATTTGCATCAAAGTTAGATCTGCAAAAAGAAAAATCCTTTCTCAAAGGCAGTTTGCACTATGGCACCTTTACAGCAGCAAAGTATTATCAAGCTTATACTGTTATTGTACATCCACAATCCTTCAGGAAGTAAATAACAACAATAAAAATAAAATTTGCAATGCAATTATTCAAGCTTAATGAGGATAGGCACTGGCACAGCAGGTCTTGACTGATGTTTCTGGAAATCTCCTCCACGTACATAGTACTATAAATATCTTAAACCTTGATTATTTGTGTGCATGAAATTCACTATTACTGACTAGGCTATTCATTAAAGAAAGGAAAGACAGCAAAGTCAAAACATAATAGAAATAATCACTAAATATATGAATGATGTCTGGATATATTTTTGAGTAATCAATCAACTCAGAATGTTTCGCTTGATTGATTTTACAGGACTTATTAAAAATTTATGAATTTATGAAAAATTTATGAAAAATTAGTTCCTTTATCACCCAGCTTCCCTCTTATCTTTCATTTGCCAGGACTCATCCTGACAAGTTTAACTTTCTTCGTTAAGAACAATTATGGTAAAGCAGAAAAGACATTCTAGATTTAGCAACTCCCTTTAAGGACCAAACACTGTTCAAATGCTTCTCTGCTCTTCCACACTTTCCTGTTTTGCAAGAGGCTAATCATTTTGACCTAATTATCTACAATCACATCAAGCAGTTAACTTGATGAAAGTAAGAGAAACCTTTAAAATATGTAGGAAAAGAGGGAAGAATGGAAGTAAAGATGCACTCGGAAAGGAATGCGATAAACTAAACGTAAGGCTGGAGATAACACTTATACAACATGTTCCACAAAATCAATACTCTGGGAATCAAAATTGAAAACAGAATTTTAACTTACATAATGATAGAACCATAGCATATGTTGAGTTGTAAGGGACACGCATGGATCAAGGAGTCCAACTCCTGATCCTAAACAGAACTACTCAAGATTCGGGCCACATTTCTGAGAACACTGTCCAAACACTCCCTGAACTCCAGCACTTGGGTCCATGCCCACCGCCCTGTGCTGCAGCCCCTGTCCCTCACCCCCAGCTCCATGCCGTTCCCTCGGGCCCTGTCGCTGTCACACACAGCAGAGCTCAGCGCTGCCCTCCGCTCCCTGTCAGGAGCTGCAGCCGCCATCAGGCCTCCCCTCACCTCCTCTGCTCTGTGCTGAGCACTCCCAGGAATCTCAGCTGCTCCTCAGACGTCTTGCCATCAAGACCCTTCCCATCTCTGTAGCCTGCCTTTGGGCTAATGGTTCTATGTCCTTGTATTGCAGCTCCCAGGGTGCATGCAGTGCTGGAGGTGAAGCTGCACAGTGTAGAGCAGAGGGACAACTCCTTCCCTTGCCTGGTGGCAGTGCTGGGCGCAATAAAACCTTAGGGTCCCATTGCCCCTTCTGGCTACCTGGGTACGCTGCTGACTCATATTCAACTTCCATTTATCAGAAATCCCAGATCTTTTTGCAATGGGGCCACTAAACACTTTGTCCAGAAGGATATTCGGAAAGACAGCATCGAAAGTTTTGCTAAGACCCCATTAAAAAAAATCATTCCTACCGGCTTCTGTTGGTCAACCAGATGGGTAAAGTTGTTGTAAAAGACTAAACCTTTGTCCTTCAGTTTGAAATACTCTGGAGATATGAAGTCCTGTCATCCATGGAGATGACATTCCCTGCTTGCAAAAGGCAAATGAAAACAATGCGAAAAAAAA
>NW_024884253.1:49785047-49825566 GCF_019232065.1 Centrocercus urophasianus
GATAAGTAAATTGGCACACTGTTAAGTGTAATATTACAAAAGGGCACCAAGGTAGGATATACAGTGTCTACGCACATCCTTCACAATTCTGCTAAAACTTCACTTTTGCCGAACCTGTGAAACAAACTTCATATAAGAAACAGTCACCTGGGTAAGAACTTGACTGAACAATATTTGCAACAGAAACGTAACATTGCTATGTTACTGCTTATCTTTCTTTTTATGCTTTTTATGCTAGAAGTCTAAACTTCTAGCAATATGGTGATCTTTCTAATTACTTATTAGCTAAGTGTGTGTCTTGAAGGAAAAAATGCATTTTTAACGTCTCCATATATTGCAACAAGTTCTCAGAGATGCAGTTAGCTTAAAATTATGCTACCACTTAATAATTCTGAGCTTTCAAAATCTCACCATGTAGGACAGCCTACCTGTAAGCCATACATGGACATGTCTACATTCCACGTAATATCTTAGCTAACAAACAGCAAGAAATACAGCTGTGGACTCGGTGCATGTAAAAATATTTTGCAGTCTCATCTTCAATCTTAGCACATCATTGTTTCTTTGCCACAATTTTTTACTGTCTTTATTCACGAAAAAAAAAATCAAACATGGGCTTTGCAAAAAAAAGTTCAATACAAGAAATAATTCAACACTTCAATATCCCAATGCCATACTCACTCTCATAAGATTTAAAACTTAAGATTTATAAGATTTATAAACTTTACTCAGAGTGCGACTTTTTAAATACATGAAGAACCATTTCTTTGGTTACCATTTGTTGTATTTTCAAAAAAAAAATTATGAAGAGAACATGAATTACGGTCATCATCCTCCCACTTGCAGAGGTCCAGGCCCAGACATCAGCTGCTAGCACCATCAACCCATGCTAGCAAGGCTGCAGCAGGGCTTGGCTCCAGCTCCCCAATTTCCTGGCCAGGCAGGTCCACTTATGGGTACATCTGCTCAGTGCCTGGAGAACCCCCAGTGTCCCCACCTGCCCTGCTCACAGTGTGTCTAAATCTAGAGAACCTGAGGGTGACCCCAACACTACTGGCCCCCAGGGAGAACCCAACCCATGTGCTACCTGAACGCTGTTGTTATTTGACAAAAATGCATACAAATATTTACTTTATCAGATTTAATCTTTGCTGTCTATTGTATTTTCTATAAGAGATTTTAGTTAAACTAATAAGAACATGTAAAATATGTATTTGCGTAGCCTATAGCCTACTAGTCTTAGCATCAGCAGACAAACATTTTGCAGCCACCAAACAACTGGATTGTGTTACAGTGCTCCTTCTCTGAAATTATGAAATATTGAACATGGTTTTACGCTGACAATACTGAGGTACAGTGGAGTTAGAAGAAACTACCTCAGAGCTGTAGCACAAGTTTTACCCCATCTATCAAAAAATGATACATATGTTGGTGCCTATGAAAGAAATACTTCCTACAGAAAGATAAAAAAGATGATGCGCTTAAAAAGGAACAGCCTTTGATGAGATGCAGAAGTGAATACTATGATTTCAAAGCTGACTTGCCTCAGTGTCCACTTACCCTGTGCCAAAGACATATTAGGAAATGACATCATGAAGATATGACTCTTGCACTGGTCCAGGAGTCCTGCAATGCACGTCCAGAGCATAGCCATAGTGAATGGCAACTCAGGAAACACATTATAAACACAAAAACGCCACACCTGGGAGGTTGGAAGGGTTTTACCATCAAAGCCTGGAGTTGCATACTCCTTCCTAGATGCTGTAAATAAGTTTTCATTTCCTGCTTCTATTGCCTTAACATAAATTGGGCTTTGCTTTCCAGTAAAAAGTAATTGCCTTGGTGGTGGACAGATACTGGTGTAGCTTTCTACTGAGAAAGCCAAGCTCTTCATCCTTGGCCACAAATCTTTCTTTAAAGGGGCAGATAAAGCACAGCCTTGGAGCACAAGATCAGTGCAGCTTTTTTGGTACCATTTACAGTCTCACTGCTTCCTTCATTTGCCATCTTTCCTCACATACTTCTTTACATCGCTCCATAAAACCATTTAAACAAAAAATTATCCCTCAGTACACAACATCTAAGCCTCTGAATGCAAGTTTTCCATGACTTTATTTTAAAACAAATGATCCATTAATAAGTCAGTTTCTATATAGGTATATTAACATCACACCTCACTGCATATACTGTCAGGGAGGAGAGAAGTAGCAGAATTGAACCATGCTGCAAAGTATGCAATTTCTATCCTCAATAAACCCAAATTCTGATACCTGAAAAATCGTTTATCTCTGTCAGTCTCCTGGTTAATCTTCCATCACAAATAGCAATTAATGTTGCCCTTACTTGAATAGTTTTATGCTGAAACTCCAAGGATATAGCACATACAGAGGTTTCCAGCAACCAGCTAAACCTTAGGATTGTCATGAAATTAGATAGATAAGAAAGTTGTTAAGTTTCTCATTTTTTTCTGTATTGACATTTCAGTATTGCAAGAAGTGGGTTTGCACGTGCTGAACAAAAGCACTCACAGAAATAGGATAACACAGCATTTTAATTTCTGTTGTAACTCTGCTTTCTTATATCCCAAAGCAGACAACAGCAAAAGTGGCTGATGGAAAATATATCTTTCTGCATTTTGTCTCTGGCTGAATGTCATTTCTTTTTCTTTAAAGTGAACCAGTTCTCCACTCATTTTCTGAAATTATAATAACAAACATCCATGCTTGGTAACATTTTCAGCAGTGTGTCTTATGCTTGATCAACCCTATACTTACCAGCAGACATATTCCAGTTCTGTAAAGAATTCTTTTAAATTGTGCTCACCATCCTGACTGTTATTTCTGTTATGTCCTATTTAATGCCACAATAGTGGCATGGGTTTCAATTTCTAATGGCAGAACGGTTATTTCAGTGAGAAATGTATGTTAAACTCAGCAGACATATTTAACTCTAGGAACAGTTTTGTCCATAGATGAGAAAGAATTTGGGAAAAAAAGAATCACTACTGCTATCCAAATTACTGAAGTCAGGAAACTAACACATCTGGAAATAAAGGGACTTTTCCAGCATCACAGAGTTGGTAGCAAAGCCAAATGGATCTCCTGAGTCATAGCCTAGTGCCCTGCTCATTCAGCTTTCTGACCTCCCCAGGAAGGCTTTCCAGTTTCTGAAAAGGATTTCCCAGACAGAAATATTAGCACTGTTAATATTAGACCAGCATACCAGTGTACATACAGACTGGCCACACCATTCCTGTGACAAGCAAACTTGTAATATTTACAGGCTTGGGCACGGTGGATGTGGCAGACTTCCAGTCATTTTGCAGATACTGCTACTGTTACTGCTTCTACTCAGGCTGGAAGACATTCACCAGCCCTAAGTCAGTGCCCAAAGTCCTCTTTCTCCCTAAAAGGGGAATAAAATACGTATGAACTAAAGATATTCAGGCATGGTAGCCCTAAATTGATTTTGTTTGCATCTCTTCAGTTTTATTTCTTCATTTTACCAGGAGAGCACAGCCTTAATCAAGCCTTGTAATTGGACTTGACATGTAGACTCTCTCTCCAGAAATATGTGATCAAGAGATTTATGATGTAACATTAAAAATATACGTTGTTTCCTTCGTGCCTCCAGAATATGTATGGTTGAGGGCTCTATGGAAAAGATGTCATTTCCCTAAATAACCATGTATTAAAGTAAATCATAGCATATTCAACTAACTCAGAGCTAGGAATAATGCATAATTATTTTAAAAAGCAGTAAATACTGAGCCAATGCATGCTGATACATGTAAGTTCTCAGAGCAAGTTTAGCCAAGATATGATATAAGAAATAGATTAGGTAACAAAGCCAGATTAGTCTATTATGGTCAGTATTGCCTGCTAAAGTTGGACTTAGGGGAATGATGATGGGATTAGGGTGTGAGACAAGGGGCTCAGCTCAAGTGCATCTACACCAATGCAAACAGTGTGGGCAACAAACAGGAGGAGCTAGAAACCACTGTGAAGCAGACAAACTATGCCTTAATTGCCATTACAGAAACACGGTGGGATCACTCTTAGGACTGGTGTGCTGCAGTGGATGGCTATAAGATCTTCAAAAGGGAGAGTCAAGGAAGGGAAGGTGGTGGCACGGCTTTCTTTGTTATAGAGTGATTTGATGTTGTCCAGCTTGAAACTGAGAATGGTACGAATCTCTATGGTGAAGGATCAGGGGAGGGCCAACAAGGTGGGCATGCTGATGGGAGTCTGCTATAGATCACCTAACCAGGATAAAGAGACAGATGAGGCATTTTATGAGCAGCTGGCAGAAGTTGTGCAATTGACAGCCCTTGTTCTCATAGGGGACTTCAACTTCCCTCATATATGTTGGAAATACAATACAGCACAGAATAAACAGTCTAGAATGTTTCTAGAGTATGTTGAAGATAACTTCCCAATGCAGCTGGTAAGAAAGCTTACAAGGGGAGGTGCCCCACTAGACTTGCTGTTCAAAGAAGGACTGGAAGGGGAAGTGGAGACTGGGAGCTATCTAGGACACAGTGACCATGAAATGGTAGAGTTCTGGATTCTTGGTGATGTCAGGAGGGGTACCATCAAAACTGCTACCTTGGACTTCCGGAGGGCAGACTTTGAACTGTTCAGGACACTGATAGGGAGGGTCTCTTGGGATAGAACAGGGAGCTTTCCCTGAGGTTCCAAGGAGAAAAAGATAATCTATCTCCTGCAGAAGAAGGGGCAGTCAACTTGGGGAGAATAGAGAAATTGTTACTATGTACAGGGATAAAATTAGAAAGGCAAAAGCCCACCTTGAACTCAACTTGACCATTGAGATAAAAGAGGACAACAATTTTGGACAAATTGACAGTATGAAGAGGGCTAAGAAAAATCACCATACCTCACCAGAAGCAGCAGGGAATGTGACCACTGAGGATAAGGAAGAGGTTGAGGATCTCAATGCCTCCTTTACTTCTGGCTTTAAAAGTGAGACCAGTTATCCTTGGGGGTACTCTACCCTCTGATCTGAAAGTCTCAGGGAGCAGAATAAACATCTCTGAAAAAAACATCTCTGAAAGAGTGATCAGGAACTGAAACAGGTTGGTTGCTCAGGGAGGTGCTGGAATCACTGACCTTGGAGGTGCTCAAGAAACGTTTAGATGTTGTGCTGAGGAACATGGCTTATGGGAAAATACTGGATAAATAGATAGCTGGAGTGGATTATTTTGGAGGTCTTTTCCAAACTTGGTGATTCTGAGTCCATTTTATAATTTCTATACCAGTATTTCACTATTATTTACAAAAAAAAATTTCCAGAAGAACCCAAGAGAAAAGTTTATTCATATTATTTATGACATTCAGGCTCCTACAGCTCTTAGGATTTAAAACAATACCAACTTTGGGTAAAAGGTTATTTATAAGGGCAGTTCATTTAAATACATCAATTTTGAAGGTGTTCAGATGAAGATTTACTGTTGCTTACTCGACCATGTGAATTATTCATTCTTTTCAAAACAAGGCATACACTCATTTCAGAGAGGAAGTATCTTCTAAACCACATCCATTGATTTGAGGACCGGCATTCACCAGGCAACATCAAGATATGTCACTCACAGTAGGGAGTAAGAAGAGCCCTGAGAAGTGCACTGAAACAAAAAAAGCATTTCCTCACTTCTGGTCTCAAAAAAAAAAAAAAAAAATCTTGTTTCTGCAACAGTTAAAAAAATTATTTCACATTAATTAGTGCCAAAGCTTAATGACATTTTAGCTGCAGAGTTGAACAAACACTGTACTAGGAACAACTGGAAGTAAACAACTGCACCCAGCCGTACCCTATCCAATGATGGGAGCTTCCCTGCACATGGTAGAGTTAAGAGGCCCAGCAGTGTGCCATGCTCTTGAAGAAATGCAGCCAGTTGCTTTGAGGGCACAGCCAGATCCAAATACCTGTTTGTGGTATTTGACTGTGAACTCTGAAGGACTGCACAATGCTCCATTCTTGATTTTGGAAGTAGAACACTATACATCTCTCTTCTGCATCACTCCCCAAGGTGACTGCCTGTGGCTGCAGAAGCTAGTTAGATGTCACTACAGATGATTTCAGATATTCTTTCTACCAACTTAAATAAATAAATAAATAAATAAATAAACCTTCAGACGACTCTGTAGAATTTTACACTCTGATTTATACTGAAAATGAAGTGAAATGAGAAATTTGCTCATTAAATGAAAGGAACTTTGGGGTACTCGTGATAGTACCCCAAAGATTTATACTTCACTGAAGTCCAAGAATCCAGCACATTCCTAAAGAATAGAAAGGAATTGATGCCTTTTACATCAGAGTGCAATCACCAATAATGCAATTAGATTTGCAAACAAATCACAGAAAAGTGTGGGTTGGAAGGGACCTCAAAGCCCATCCAGTCCCACCCTGTGCTGCCCCCCCCAGCAGCTCAGCTGCTTAGGGTCCCATCCAACCTGGCCTTGAATACCTGCAGGGATGGGGCACCACAGCTTCGGTGGGCAGCTGTGCCAGCGCCTCACTGCCCTCAGTGAAAAATTTCTTCCTAACATCTAATTTAAACCTCCTTTTTCCCCAGTGTTTTCCCTTGACCTATCGCTATTAAACCATGTAAAAAGTCAGTCTATTTCCATTTCATAAGCTCCCTATGAGTACTGGAAGGCCACACTGAAGCTTTCCCAGAGCCTTTTCTCCATCAGGTTGAACAAGCCTGACTTCTAAATCTTTGTTGGAGAAATGCTCCAACTCTGAGCCTGCTGCTCTTAGTTTACAACAGGAAGAACTTTGCTCCTCCAACCCCCACTTAGAGATACAGAGATTTGAGAGGCATGGAGGGTAATTGATTACATGAATGAGGTGATATTCTAGACACCAGAGACTTGTTTTCCACCGTGCCAGAGTCCCATTTACTCTGCAGAGCTGGGGCTAAATCTAGGTGTACACATTCCTGTGCAGCAGCAAGGACTATTTTCACTGTTATCTTTACACTTTACACTATTTACACTATCTTTACACTGTTATCTTTATCTTGACTTCCATCATACTGGATTTAGGGCAGTCTAACAAAAAAGTATTTGAAGTAAAATTATTCAGATATTTATTTCCTTAAGCTTTGGAGGAGACAGGGAAGGAGGGAAAATCTTAGATGTAAATCTCCATTGGTGCCCACAACATCATTTTCATATCTTCTCTCTTTTATCCTCCCAAACACATTAAATAATTTTTAATCCACCCATCAGCAACAATTTCATAGCAAACTACAGTACAATTCTGTAAAGAAATGTAATCTTACAGCTCACAAATTCAGTAACCATTCCAGTGAAGCAGCCAGAAAGATCAGCAATGTCAATAAACTGAATCAGACACATCATAAAAATCCTTTGCATACTTAATAGCCAATACACTGCACATATTAAAAATAGGTGACATTATCAGTGCTAAATCCAAGCATCAGAACACAAATTCAGTATTATCTATGACAAATGGAAGTATTTCTGTGAAAACATTTATGACATCTTAAGGACTATCATTCATTACTGAAGCATATTCAGCTCAATAGTAATATTTTTCAGTCACACCCTAAGCAACTGAATGCCTCCATAATTGTTGAAGTAGACTTTGTGTCTGCAGAACATCTGATACACAGGGGAGAAGTGGAAAAAACTGTTAACTTTTAATCACGGGAATAGTCACATATGTTTTTATGGTGATAATTATAGAAGTAATGTTGCAGCTTATTAATATTTGCAAAGTAAAGGTTAAAAGTCCCTCTTCCAGCTGGTAGTTAATTGTTGTGAAATTGGATGACCGTACAAAGAGAACCATACACAAGTACTTACAAATTATATTTAAGACTAACAAATACCCTGATGTACACTAGCAGGGCTGAAAGCAGGCCTACTCCAGACACATGAAAAAGGCCAAAGTACTCGTTCTTGTCAGGATTAGATGAGCACTGGAAGCATTGATATTACAGAAATCTAAAGCGTCTATTAAAGAACAGTAATAACATACGTGCTCACCATAATCCAAACTCTGGTGCATGTTGCATGCACATAAGCCAAAAGAGAGTACTGCCTTGAGGAGCCTTTGTACAAAGTAGGAAGTCAGCTATGTGTGTCCTTAGCACAAATGCTCTTATGCCCTAACAGAGACAGCCATGAAAGGGACATATTTTACAAAGCAACCACAAGAGAATGTGCCAAGTTAATATCCCAGAACATATGTGAGCTCATGTAGTTTCAAAATAGTTGTAATATTTTCCATTGTATTCATCAAAAATAGGTTCATGTGGCTATACCTAGAGCTTGAATACAAATAAATGGATTGGCATTCACATACTGCCAGATAACTTCAAGATCAGTTCAGCTTTTGCCATAAAAGCAGCAAAAGCTGTTCCAATATCAATAATTTTTTCCTGTTTTAATAATCATTATATTTCCTCATACATGCTTTGATTCTACCCTTCATGAATCTAGTACGATATGCTGCACATTTATATGAAAATGAATAGCCAAGGGAAAAGATTATTTCCTTTGGCTTCCTCTTGCTGGGCTGGGTAGAACTATTCTTGACCCAGTTTTATAGGTTTCACAGTTGGCTGACCCATTCATCGTCAACTGATACGGATGTTAGCTCAAGAGTGTCCAGGCAACCACACAAGCACACAAAGATGTGAAAGAACTCCAGATTTAACCATTTAATTTGAGATCTCCCATTCAGTGCAAGTTAGACAAGTATAGCTAAGAACATGAGCTAGTATGGAGTAGGTAACAACCCGTTTTAGAGAAAGGGACACTAGCTTAGCTGGCTAAAGCACATTTCACAGCATACTGCTATTGTCTGCCTGATTAATAACTGTCAAAGAGTATATGCCCAATCCAGATACAGCGTTCGCCTCCTCGCTACGGAAGGAAGCAGAACAGATGAGATCATTCTGAAATGCAAGCCCATGGAGACACAGCTCTTTCCCCCCATGAGCAAACAGTAGGGCTTGTGTGGGTTCACAAAAGCTGAAACTCTCCAAGAACAGCCAAGATTATCTTGATACCATCTGAGAATCTACTGACTGAATGTGCTGTTAACTACGCCTGCTCGTCTTCCTCGTTTTTTAACTTTAGGTAACAAGAGGAGACAGTGATGTCATGCTTTATGAAGTGCATCAAACCCAGGTTATAGGGGAAGCACCGCTGTAAATAATTTTAGTTTATAATACAATAATGTGGTAAATTCAGTAATGCAGTAAAATCCCCACTCCCTCCCCACAAAGCACAGTTGAATTACCTGAAAATCAGGATAAGAAAACAGAAACTTCAACTTCTTTAAATATGTTTGCCAAGTAGAAAAAATTCTCATAAAAAGAAAGGTATAAGGAATAACAGCATGTGCTAGGAAAAAAAAAAAAAACTCACTTTATTGTAGTGTCAAGAGTTTATAGGCATTACTTCAGTAATTCTTGTAACAAGCTCCACATTGCACTGCTTGAGCTACTTACATTCATCAGCTTTTATTCATTCTTTGATTGATTACATGTATTTTTACATCTCATTTTCTACCTTATGCATCCTGGAATATCATCTTGCTCTTTCATCAAAGCAGTTTAGATAGGACCACAGTTCAATTTGAAACTTGTCTCTCTTTGATTAAAAAGTAAAAGCAGTTTTCCAAAGGCCGTTGAATATAATGGAACAATCAGTTCAACAGTCAGACCAAAGTACTGGTGTCAAGCCTTAACTCTTGCCAGATACTGGGATTACAGTTAATTATGTTTCATGTATATGCTTTGACACATTTCAGCTTCATGACTAAGGACATTGTACATGATCCATTTGATTTTGACCATAGTACCATAGCAAAGGAAGAAGGCAGAGACAGAGATAGCTTATCAATCACCAGAACAGCATTAGACTCCTGTACTCAGCGGTGATATAAGTTGTTTGTCAAAGGAGCAGTGAACATGAACAATTCTTATGCAAATACATCAGGTGAACAGAGATGAGAACCATCTCAGGGTTGAGCATGCAGAAAAAAAACATCCATATGGCACATTCCTCCAGAAATCCAAATCGTACTGGCAAAGCTAAATTCTGCCACACCAGAGAGGAGAAAAAATACTGCTCCAGGCTGCACAGTAAGAAGTGGAATCAAACCAACTTCCCCCCTTTGGAGATGCACATGAAGTGGGCAACATGGTTACTGCTATTCATGGCTCGGTCTGGTTACTACTTTTGGCTGTTCTACATAGCTGCTAGTTGACTTGGTGTGTTACTTCCCCAGTTGCCTAGCTAAAAAGTGAGTTTGCCTTGAAGTCACAAAAAGGAATTTTACCAGTATTTCACGAGCTGAGCTTAGGAAGTTGAATATCTTCACAGATTAGCAAAAAACACAGAACAAACAAAAAGCTAAGGAGGCTGCTTCATAAGTCTCATTCTTCAAGACACAGCAGAATCCAGAGCTTGTCTGGGGATGAAACTCCCTCACAGATCTCTCTCCCACACCACGTACACAATTTGGCCTGCGAGTTGCCACGACCATATCTTATTCATCTCCTCAAGTAACAATCTCATCTCAATCTTATTGTCTTTCATTGCATCCTGTAAATATGGATTTCAAACCATGCAACAATTTAAAAAAAAAAAAAAAAAAAAAAAAAAAAAAAAGTATCTCCAACTTCATTTCCACTGCAGTGCAACCCAGGCTGGGGGCAGAGCACACAGCAGACTAGCACAGAAGTGCTATCTGGATGGTTTAGGACGTTTTTCCTGCAAACTATAACTTCTCTTGTTCTTCACAGACATAAGAATTAAATATAGGGAACAGATGTACTTCTGGTATTGATTTACATTTTCCAAGTGTGAATTGAAAAAGCCATTTAGTACATTTTTGCTGTGATAGCTGGACACATCTGGCAATTTGCTTGGCATTCTACAGACAAATTACATTTTTTCCCCTAATTTAAGTATGTGTGACACTATGTACAGATTGGCACCCTTATTGATTTGGAAGAAAACTCATGTGTAAAAATTCTCATAAAACTGACTTTTCTGAAAAGTTGTATTTACCTTTGCATGGCATTCCTGTTACTCCCTATATTTAGAATGAGGGATTCCAAAGCTTTCACAGGAAGTCTAACTAAATCAGGTCCTAAGGAGTACAGTTTTAGATGGAATTCACAGCAATCACTGTTTCTTCTGCAAAGTCTGTTACTGCACTCTCAAGACTGATCCATTTCTTTATTTATCTTTCAGGATTGCCTACCCATGTCAGATGGCAAGCCAGGCTCTGCCATCAGACATTGCTCCAACACAGAGCAAATAGACTGTTCCTATCCTTAGGATTACTATTCAGGTAGCTGGAACAAGAACAACATAGATCAGTATGATAAGCAACATCTGGTATATGTGGATTTTCTGTATTAGGTTGTCACGGATTACCTGAAGCCAATGAGATTATGTATCGAAATCCCTAGCAAGAAAATTCAGCTGCTGTTTTCATATAGAGATTCCGAGTCAGCATTTGCCATCAAACGAACAAAGCTTACACTTAACAGTTTCCAGTTTGCATCTGATAAAATGGATTCACATCTGTTGAGTCAAATGCTCTGGAAAGGGTACCGTTTTTACCTGAGCGGATCATTGGTATACTGGCAATGCTTAGCTAGTATACAACACATGAATGTTAGTGTTGTCCTTGTGCTGAGGAGGCTGGAATCAAAACAGATCTAGAAAGATGGTATCCACTGGGAATTCCTTAGATTACTTGTTTAAATTGTTACATTACTGCAGAAGTTGATGGATGAAGGTTACTATACTCTAACTGATGAGACAACCCTTGCTGAAACCTTTTAAATGCTGAACATGGTAGAGGATCATTTCAGTAAGTTAAAGATTTGTTCTGACAATATTACAACTATGTATAGGGTTAATTTTCCAAGTTATAAGCTTTGCAGAATGCACTTCTAAGATTAATCACGTGCTGTTACTCCAAACAATATTTAAGTGAACTTCCATCTGTTAAGTTCATGCATGGTGACACAGATTAAAGTATGCCTTTTGCATTCCTATATTCCTAACATGCCTATTTTTGTTGTGAGCTAACCCCAATGGACAGCTAAGCCCCACAGAGCAACTCGCTTCCCTTATCCAGTGGGATAGATAGGGAAAAGGGTCAGAAGGGCGTAAGAAAACTCCTGGAGATAAAGACAGTTTACTAGGCAGAGCAAAAGCTGTACATGCAAGCAAAGCAAAATAAGGAATTCATTCATCCCTTTCCATCACCAGGCAGATGTTCAGCCTCTCCCAGGAAAGGAGGGCTCATCATGCCCTCCTTTTGGTAATGGTTTCTGGAGAAGTCAAACTCCATCACCCCAAACATCCTGCATTCCTCCTTCTTTCCCCCAGCTGCTATTGCTGAGCACAACACCATGCAGTATGGGACACCCTCTCAGTTAGTCTGAGTCAGCCGTCCTGTTTCTGTCCCCTCCCAGCTCCTTGTGCCCTCAGCCCCTTGCTGGCAGGGCAGCATGAGGAGCAGGAAATTTCTTGGCTCTGCGCAAGCACTGCTCTGCAGCAGTATCTCATAAGCTCTGTTTGGGTCACAAATCCAAAATACAGCACTGTACCAACTGTTATGAAGAAAATTAACTCTAATGCAGACAAAACAAGGGCAATTTTTAATAAGAACCATTGTTGACCTATAAAATAAATGTTTAAGTGATATTCTTCTAAAATAAAATTGAGTTTTTGTTAGAACTCCTCCAGGAGTATAGGTAGGTGCCTCAATTTTCATGAGACTACAGCAAGAGATTTTTCATAGGTATTGAAATCTGAGAAGAAATTGAGATTTACTGTGAATATTTTAAAAATGAACATTCATTAAAAATTGAAGAAAAAACAGTGGTAAAACTTGGATATCCATCCTTCAACATACACTACAGTGAACAGTTATCAACCAACCATTTCACCTTCTAATTGATCAACACTACTTAATTTTGTGGAACAGAATTAGAAGACACTGACCAAAACTGAGATTTCAGATACTGCAATAACCTTTTTTGTGAAAACATCTCAAGATAAAAACAACTCCTGAGAGAAATTGACAAGCAAAGACCATTTCTACTCTGCAGTTCTTAGCTTTCTAGACTTGTCTTGCAGATCTGAGAAAGACAGTAATGTTTTGTGGTCAAGTCCAGGTCTTGGTTTTTTTTTTCAGCAATGAGGCAGTTGTAAGAGTCAGAGTGTAAAAAAAACTGGAAAACAGAAAAACAAAGGGCAGCTAAACTCACATTGCACAGCAAGTCAATGCAGAGCACCAGCACTAGGCATGACCAACCACCCAGCAGTGGTTGCAAGCAGGTTCCTGCTTCTGTCCCCATCAGAATAACTGATTTGGCTCACAGGATGCTTTGGGGAATAAGCCGAGTAAATGGGTTTAATGGGCCACATGTGATCTATTATCCTCAATTTTAATCTTTCTGACACAAAGCACTTCCTCCCACACATATTAGCCATCAGGAAGATGCACCAAGAAGAGTGCACACTATAAAAATGAAAAGTGAGACCAAGCATTAAGCATGTATTATTAATTTTTATGAATTAATGTATTCATTAGAAAATTCAAGTTATTTTTTTCAAGAAGAATTTTTCAAGGAGAAAGGGCAGTTGTTACACTTCTCTAGAAATAAATTCCTAGTTAAATATCAAGGACATAAATAAGTTTCAGGTGGTTGGATGAGTATTTCTTTACTCATACACATAGAAGTTTAAATCCTTCCACCACCAGTTAACATGAGTCAGTAAAAGACAAGTCAAGGACACGTCAGACAAATGACAGATTTCTCTCCCATTCAACTGGCACTTTTTAATATTTGAAATACTAGAGCCATACCTAAATAAACCATAAACTGATTTTGCAACAACATCAGATAAACGAAGAAAAGCAATGAAAAAAAGAAAGAAAAACAAGCAGGTGTCAAGTCTAAAGGCCAACTCCTATTTTTGCTTTGATCGAAAAGACAATTATCATCAGTTTAAAGGGGAGAAGAATCCAGCCATTGGTCAATGAAACATTAATTTACAAGTCCTGATGTTGTACGTAGAAATTTTAATGGCAAAACTACTTCAGGTAAACACAATTAAGTCAACTTCTGCTCCATGCTTCCAACTAAGAACTCTATGTTTTCACAGCAATTAAAATTCTTGTGGTTCAGAATAGCTGATTTCACACTTCTAAACTCCCTTTATTTTCCTAATTTCCTCATCCAGATTTTCATTTTTGCACTAGCTGGCTTAAAGTTTAATTTTATTGGAGCTCACAGTTCTGTGAATATTTAACACAAAACATGTGTTCATTTCTTAACCCCCTGAGAACTCTGAAATCAACAATGAATTTTAACTGCAGTCCATTCTTTCAATTCACTATGAAGTCTTTGCACCCAAAGGCTCAGATTAAAATGAGAAGATGTTTTCCTCAGGCAATGATACTAGCACATCACATAATGTAGAAGAATTGTTGTTTTCCCTTTTACACACTTGGTATGTAAATAGACTTATGAAGTCCCTCATCCATAGGCCCAACATCAGAAACAGAAATAATTTCTTGAATTCATTTCACAAGCAGTTAGTTGCACAACACAAAAAGCTTGTTATTCTCTTGAACTAAAATACTATGTTATTCTCAGATGTACAAAATGAAATATCATCAAAAATCTGGAAGCTTTAAAGGAACAAATTTTTAGTGATATCAGGAACGTTTGGTCAATATAAACGTGTTAGAAGTAAACACTTTCAAATACATTGTTCAAGCAGTAAGCAAAACAGTTCCCATTTATAAAATCATTCCTATTTATGGGAACGAAAGGGAGTGCCCACTTCAGCTAACATGCCAGCAGTTGTCATTATGCTGCCATTAAAACTTACTCTCAATTCATAAACAAGTCCATTTCGATTTAAGTGGAAAAAAAAAAAAAAAAATAGGGTATAAAAAGTAAAGAACATGTAGAAGGATGAGACATCTTGCAAAGAGGTTAATTGAGCTAGCTTCTGGTTTCACAAACAATAGGGCTGTTTAACAGAAGCAAAACCTCAAACTATAATGACTGTAGCTCAGGCAGTTTATGAATTAATCACACACAACCTTTTGCTACCCAGTAAGTCTTTTTAAAAGCTAAACTGAAAAGAAAGCACGTTGTTGAGAGGATCATGGCAGCTCCCACTCATGCAACTACTTTTTAGGCTGAAAACAAATATAAGAAAGTAAAACAAAGCTTACAAAAGTCATTCTAGCGTACTTTTGGCAAGATTTTAGGCTTTGTCTAGCAAGTTATTTCTAAATAGAATTCTAGTTCCTTCAGTAGTGAACAGTAACCAAAAGCACAGGCGTATTTGGCAATATCATTTACTACTTCTGCAATTGGAAACCATCTTCAGATTAGTAAGTATAAATTGATTAAAGCAAACCATATGACAACGATAGGGACGTTAATTATTGATAGTACTGCCAGGTACTCCTCCATCTGTATGAGCTCTATATAAGGTAGATTTAGGGCTGGGATGGCAACATATGCTACAGCTGTTTCAAACATATGCTTGTGAGTAATTTTTCCTCCTAGATTCAATTCTCAATTTCTAGAGCAATCTCTTATAGAAACTAGAAGTTTTTAAAAGTGAGTGCCATCATTCTTTTACCTAATGCCCCTTCTCTGTGCCTCTTTATTGGAGCTGTGGCTTCTCCATGAAGAATTTCAACACTTTTGGTGGTACTTTTGGTGGTACTTTTGGTGGAAAAGGTACCATCTGGTGGCAGCATTCTGACAGACTGATACAGGAAAAAGGTGGAGGAACTACAGTAAAGTAATGTTTACTGAACACTACTCTTAAAAGCAAATTCTGCTACATCTCAGGTCTCTGAACATAATTCAGCAACATTTTCAAAGTTAGGATTATGAGTCTTTAGAGTGTTCCTTGGATGCTATAAAATAGAAATTGAGATCTCTGATTGGAACTCAGTACTTTCCCAAATAGGTATATTGAATGAATCAGTGTGAATAAAAAGAGAATCCTCTTTTAATACATTTTTTTTTTAATTTCTTTTTTTTTTTTTTTTTTTTACTCCAGGGAATGATAATCAGAAGCAAGCAATGTTGAAGAAGCAACAACAAGATGATCTTTCACACGTAAAACATTGGTTTCAGAATGAAGAAATATCACTGACACATGTTGGCACAGCAAACATAAAAGACAACTTCACTAAAAGGCTTGAAATATCCTTCCTTATGAGCAAAATTCAGATTTCTTTTAAGCAGAAGTTCATAAACCGTGAAAACATATTCTGTTAAAATTGCACTTGTCATAGATCTGAACATAACATTAGCAATCCACGTTAACAGCAGAAGGAGTGCTTATTCCAGTTCTACAGTGTAGCGGGGACAAGTAAGAAAAAGATAACATCAGCATTTGTGAAAGGCCACTTTGTTGACTGCTAAAAAGCTGAAATCATAGCCAAATTATGAAACAATTTGATTTATGAGTGTTAATGCCAAATAAATGCCATTCACTGGTACAAGGTCTGCTTTTAAGTATAAGAAAGACCCTTCTCTTCTACAGGAAATGTGTAATTTTAAGATCACATGACAGAAACTTGGAGCACTGAGTTAAATGACCTGAAGGCGAAGCACGGGGCTGTCTGGAGCTGGGTATCCAACACAATGATGTAGATCATCCAACCTGGCCCACACTGTCCAGATTCCAACTCCTCAGTGGAAATACAGAGTTTTACGCTTACGTTACTTCCATGATATGCCATCAAGTCAAATTCCCTGATTTTTGACCTGACTATATTTCCCTGCAGCATTCCAGTGCAGATAAGCAAGTGTATCAATAGCCCACATTTACATACTTCTGTGCAAGGGTGAATGTCCCCATCCCCCCCAGGCTCCACAGCCATCACTTCAGTACAGGAATCTTCTGGATTATCAATTTATTCTCCACTGCTTATTTCTAGAAGCTACCTCCACTGATAATTTGCTCATTAAGAGATCAAAAAGTTGCTTTTAAAAGGTCAGATTACTGACCTGCTTTTAGAAAATGCTCACTGGGCAAATATTTTGCTTAATTAGACTAGAAGAACAATATCAACTCTAGCAAAGTTGCACAAGCACAACAAAAGCAAAACCTGGGCACACAAATCCAAACCAACAACAAGCTGGTCCTAGATGAAAGCATCTGAATAGACTTAGTGATCTCAGCTCCCTTGCCAATTCACTGAAATATGCAAAACTAAAACATAACACAATCTCTGGAAAAATACGTCAAAGCATTTAACAAGCATAATTACACATAACTCATAAATAACAAGTTGATAAAAGTCTATCCAGAGGAAAAAAAGAGGAGACTAAAACAAATGTACTGACTCCATTTCAGAAAACATGAAACCATCAACTGAAAGCTTACAAAGAACACTTCAAAGTCAATAAAAATCCATGGTGATGTAATGTAACTCACAGGAAATAACATTCTCAAATTCCAGTTTTAAAAAGTTCATCATATGTATTTGTACAGGATAAAAATATATTACCAAGAAACATTTTCTCATTCAAAAAGGAAAACAAGAATTTATAATTGCTATATAAAGAAACTTAGTATGAGGCAAATAATAGTTTGATTGGTTTAATCAAAATATTCTATTCTAGTTTTTATGCCCATTATTCTAGATTTTCACATTTTGCCTTTAATAATGTTTATCCTTCCTGAAAGCTGCTTATATACTAGAAAGCCTCTTCTATTTACCTGCATTGGCTTTTATCATGGAGTCAGAGAATTACAGCAGCACAGAATGGCTTGGGATGGATCTTAAAGCCCACTCAGCTTCAACCCCGTGCCATGGGCAGGGCTGCCCCCCAGCAGCTCAGCTGCCCAGGGCCCCATCTAACTTGGCCTTGAGCACCTCCAGGGATGGGGCACCACAGCTTACATGGGCAGCTGTGCCAGTGTCTCACTGCCCTCTGAGTGAGTTCAAACTTGCACGTACTGCTTCTTATCCTATCACTGTGCACCTACTAGGCACCATTTTTCTACGTATCAGAGAAACATGGAGGTCAGAAAGAAGCTCTGGAGATCATCTAGTCCAACACCCTGGTAAAGCAGGTTTCCTACAGCAGGTTGCATTTAATTGCTGAAGAGAGCCTCTCAGTCTTCTCCAGACTAAATAAAAGCATTATTCTCAACCTATTCTTCTATACTGTGTTACCCAGCTCTTGATTGCCTTGATGTTCCTCTCCCAAGCTTCTTCTAACCTCCGGTTTTGAATGCATGACAGATTATCAAGCCAGCTCTCAATGTATAATAAAAGTCACATGTTGCTCAAATATCATATCGAGAAGATTAGTGGAATGCAATGTCTCAGCTAATTTACCTACCAGCTAAGACACCATACACAAGACCACAGCTTTGTGAATTCTTGACAGAAGATTTCTCCCATGTAGAATACCTTTCAGCATAGCACTGAGAGTCTGGACAGGAAGATGCATTTCAAAAAAGCATCTGAATGCAGGTAAAAAGATGAAGACAACGACTTAAGGATGCCAGTAATAGGGTTTTATTGTCGCATCAGCCAAAACTAAAGAGTAGATTTCAGTGACTGAAGTGAAATTAAACTGAAGAATACATCTTCTAAGTCTTGAAAGGTTCTGTAGAGGAAAAATTCGCAGGAGCACAGAAGCAGAAGATTTTAGTCATTGAATTTTTTTAGATAAATCATCTTCCTTAAATTTAAGAAATCTCCTTCCATGTGAAGACTTGGTTTGCTTGGTTCACAATTTAGCTTTTCAGAGAGGTTGAAAAGTGCCTGAAAAGGGGGAACTGATGAGACCAGAGATGCTGAGAAAAGTGGCTTTGTCTGATGAGGCAGATAAATGCTGGAAACTGCACCCACAGCAACACAGAAAACTTTTGCCACGTATAATATTGGGATTCCACCTGAATCCAGACAAGTCTCCAAGCATGACTGCTTGAAGAGAAGGAAAAAAATCTTTAGAGTTGTGGAGTGCTCTATTTCACTGTGCCTTACACTATTTTTGCCGTTACCTTGAAAAATGACAAATGACATCATCCTGATTTCTTTCCTGCCATCATCCCCCTCCCCAGTACCTAGAAAAACCAAACCTATGGGGTTATGTGTTAAGCAGATAAAGGAGGGAGGACATTTCACCCAGTTTTTATCTGAACAGCACTATTAAAAACAGAATGGGAAAGTGGGAAAGGCACACTTTGTCATATTCTCAGTCAGGCTACTCAAGTTCACACCTACCCAACATCCAGTTCCTGGAATCTCTCTTTGGCTGCAAAATCTAAAGGTTCAATTACCACGCTTTGACTAAACTCCAGTATTCTTCTGCATACAAATACTCACCATCAGCCCTCAGATTACCTACAGTAATTGTAGATTTTCTAGATGAATTACTATGAAGTGACTTGATATTCTTCTGACCATGTATTCTCTCACATCTCCCTGCTTGCTTTATTTATCCACATACCATGTTTCCACACTTTTGTTTTCTCCCTTTTCAGTAGTTCATGTTCTGTCAAAGAGGATGAAGCACTGTTGGCAAATCAAATGGCACTGACTGTGCCACTACAGCAAGTGCTCTCCCTGACGGAGGAAGGCTTCCCACCACACTCTGCCTGTCCACTACTGGAGTTGGATTTGGCCCCTGCAGATCCAGCTATCACTATTGGTTAGCTTAGTACTAACACTGTCACTGAATCTAACTACCATAAAACAAGAAAGTAGTCTGTCTCAAGGTCTCCACTATGCTTTTAAAGATTCGTCTTGACTTAAATCTAAAGTCCTATATTAAAGTCCCGATTCAATTTTAAAAAAAAAAAAATAATAACCACATATTGGAGATCAAGCACTCAGGAGAAGGTGGGAAAAAACAGATCCATGGAGAACAGGAAAGCTCCTTTGGGTGGTACCCTATATTTAGATTGGCTCACATTCCTTGTGAAAAACCACACCTTCACTCTCACTAACCATCCTTCTTTCCCAGAAGAAATAGCTCTTTATTTTACTGTACACTCTAAAAAGAAAAGATGATGACTTTTTGACCTATACCATATAAGCAACTCTATTTAACAGAGAAACATAAACCAAAATGTTTCTAGATCTAGCAACAAGTTACCACATGAAAATTCATTTCAAGTACACATTTCATAAACTACCTTCGGTTCCACTGTTTTAGTCATTGGTATCAAAGAGTTCATTAAAAATATGAAATACAAATAATACAGATATAAAAACATAAAATAAAAATACTAAGAAAAAAATTTCTGTCTACTAATGCTGCAGCAAGCAAGTTTCCTGACTAAAAAATACAAAAGAAAAATCAAAGAATTAATGTTTTTCCCCCTTCTTCTGAAACGCACACTATCAAACACGTTATTAGGGGTAGACATGTAACTAATTCTGCTTGTACGTAGACGTTAGCAACCATATTGTATAACACCATTCAGAATCACCACACTAAATTCTGAAAACACATTAATTCAAAAATAAATACAACCTTCTCTGCAAATCTGTTTGCATAGGAAAACTACTCCAGAACCTCAGTTGTTCTATGGCTAGAAGCCCTTTCCAAATTTCTTGCATTCTTTTGTCCATGACCAGTCCAGATGTTTCTCTTGTGCCAAAATATTCTCCAGGTTAAAGAGTTGAAACAACATATCTTTATTTACTTTCAAAGTAGCTTGCTGGCCTCAGCTAAAGGGACATGTGAGGGATAGACCTTGCACTCCAGTAGAAATTACGACAACTCCCTCCTTCTCTGTTACCACAACATGAAAAATAGCACACTAGCCCTCTTGAATCTACCTGAAATATCCTCAGCAAGACAAAAGCAGAATGAGAGCAAGTAAGCAATAAATTTTGTCATTTGAAAAAACCACCAGTGTTTTCACTCCAGAAGGATGGAACAAAAGTTTAATGCTGCATCTATACACAATTTATTCGGATGAAAAACAGGTTGACAACATGACTGATTTAGAACCATGAAGTCTGAGATCTTGTTTGTGGGTAGTTTAAATTTCTTGACCAACCTCCAAGAAACCATCTCATCACTACTGTTTAAATAGACATTGCTCTCAAAAACAATGCCTGGAAGAACAACAGCATTTCTAGGAACAATTTTATAAATTTTTCAGACAAAGTAACAGGATATTTTAGGGAGACGAAGAAAAAAAGCCTTTAAAAACTGAAGAAAAAAAGAAAAGAACAAGGACAAAAAATAAGTCTTGAATTGCACAGGCTTAATTTATGGGACACCGGTGGATCATCAGAGCATAAAGAAAGCCATGCTGATATTTTCAAGGCTAAACTAAGTGACTGGAGAACATAACAGGCTCCAGCATTTCTTTCCTGTTTAAATTCCCAGTTTGTTCTTGATTTCCTTCAAAGTAGAAATTCTATGACTTACAGAAGTATTAGACTTTCAGTTCAACTCAATCTGCCACATGTGGGATAAAAGATTCCTCCTCATTTTCTATCATATTTGGAATGAATGCAGCATTTTCAGCTATCTTATCAGCTAGCACTGCAAGACTCTGCTCTCACTCCCATCTCGGTATGCATTATTAATGATAGAGGAGCACAACAGGCAACAAAATTTTACACAATTGATGGTGCTCAGTACCATGCCAAGATATTATTAATGCCCTTTTTGTGAAAACAAAAACAGAGTTAAAATACAGCCTGCAGCTCATGGGACCATGGTTTAATATTTCAGCATGGGAATGTTCTGTTACGGACATTTTGATTTGGAACAAAAAAGCAAGATGCCTCTAGGTCAGCATTGTCAGTTTCTCTGTTCTCTTCCTTCTCTCTCCAAATCACCGAGCACTTTAAGTATACCACTGATGTTTTGTTTTTTTTTTTTCCCTCCCTACCTTAAATCCCACATAAAAAGAAAGAAAAAGAATCATTTTGTTTTGAAGTTCAGTAAGAGTCCCATATCACAATCCCTCAAAATAGTTATTAAGTCACAACAAGGATGGAATTTAATTTCTTACCCATTCGAGACTTGGCTTAATCGCTAATCTTTATTTAAAAAAAAAAAGAGCAGAATCATTGTTTAAGCTGATTTTCTTAGAGTTTCCTGTTCACATCACTTTTGAGGCATAAAAATTCCAAGCAAAAGAGTAAGAAAGAAATGAGCAAATCCCTCCAGCCCATCATCCTAGAGCTTGCCCATAAGACCTTGAGCACAGGCTACTGAATTTCTCACCAAGAACAGGTATTTTGAAGAGAATCTGATAGTTTGGCTGGGAATATGGCCACATGAAGTGTCAGCTTGTGTCTAGCAGCAGTCAGGTATCAATGTTGCCTTTCTGTTTGCAAAATGCCCATCGCTGGTGCTGTGGCTTCTCTAAAGGAATTTTCTCTCAGCGGTTTCCTGAAAGCCAGAGAAAGATGAACTTCATTTCCACCAGTGAACTGTAACGGGAGAGCTCTGATGATACATTACGCATAAGAAATGAGTCATGCTGTGGTTTCCTGCTTCAGTTTATTGAGCGCAGAGCTGCTTGGCCTTTTTCTCCAGCAATGACCCTTGTCTTGCTCAGAAGCCCTTGAAGATAGCTCCTTCCTTTCCCAGTCTCCATAGCTACAGTCAGGATCAAAAATACAAGTATGCAGGCTCCTACTCTTGGCTCAGAGGCAAAAACTTACACCCACATCTTGTAAAATCACGGTGGCCAACAACAGCCTGAAGTACAGACAAGAACAACAGAACTGCACAGCTGGCTGACAATTGCACCAGTGTTTCAAGTTTCTGCAATTTTTTTTCATCTAGAAGTACCCTAAGTGTTGAGTGTTAAGAACGTTTCTTGTGAATTACAGCTAGCTCCACAGACTCTCTTGCTGATGTCAGATTCATCAGGGAACAGCAGCACACTGTCTGCAAACAAAAGAGGAGATGCTTGCTCACCAAACATGGCAGGGCAAGAAGTTCAGGCACTCTAAGGTTACACTCAGAGTGTGTAACCTGCCAGTTGAGGGGAAGTCTGTGCAGTGCCCAACAATTCTTAAATCTAATAAGGCAATGTATTCTTATATATACACCTGCATCATGGGAAGTTGGCAGCTGGACTTGATGATACTCATGGGTCCCTTCCTTTCAACTTGGAATATCCTATGATACTATGAAATTAAATGCTTGTAAGTATACTTGGAAAAAAAAAAATAGCTTACATATTAGGTAGGTATAGGAATGGAAAGCAGATCATGAAGTAGAAGTGTCTAAGAGCTAGTCAGAAAATCATTGCTTAACAATATAAAGAGGAAGCTAACAAAAATGAAATGCAGATGGCCCATTTTGACCCTGTTACATACGGAAAATTGGTCAGTGGTACAAAGCCATGGATTTCCCTGGAAAGCAATCAAGCTACTCCAGTTAACACCTACCTGAGACCTGGTTCTTGAAATCAATAATCCTATTGGCTACAAAATCAAAAGACTGAACTGTTGTGTTTTTACTAAGTTTTAGTACTTTTCTGATTACATCCAGTGTCAACCTGCAGATTACCTACAATAATAACAGCTATTTCAGAGAAACTTTTTAGATAAATTCCTAAGTGACCAGATGTCATTCTTCTGACCAGATCTCTCCCAGCTCCCTGGTTGCTTTCTTCATCCACAATATCATTTTTCATAATTCCTATTTTGCCTGATGCTTTAGAAGCACCTTCCTTAGAATAATCCAGATTTCTCCTGAAGCAGAAGTAGTCTTCTCTCAGAATTTGTGTAACAAGCTTTACTTAAAGATGCTTACCATTCTAGGAAAGCTTCTTGAAAATGTTGGGTTTTGGCACATTCTTGTGGTGTTCTCATTTCAGGGAACCAAAATACATTCATCTGAAGGGTGCTTTTGTCATCTCTAGCATTACTGAAACCATCGTGGAGTAGACATGCTGAACATTTCTGCAACGCTCCTGCAAGCCCCAGACTTAGTTCTTTCATGACTGTTTGAATATTTACAGCAGAATGGCCAAGAGCACAAGCACAGCTCTACACGTGCATAGAATCATAGAATCGCTCAGGTTGGAAAAGACCTTAAAGATCATTTATCCACCATTTTGTGTGGGACCCAGATTCTACAGATATCACAGTGGTCTCAGTATTCATAATCCTGGAATCCCTCATGGCAAGGTACAAATTACAATTAGAATGACAGTTATTCCTTGGGGGGAAAAATGTGCTGAAAGGAAGCAAACACTTCATATCTGTTGGGGAATACTTGAAGAGGACATTCACTGATGGGTATCGCTAAATTTTCTGGGGTCTCTGTAGTTTGGTTTCTAAGTGCAATCCTAAGTGGTGCTGAAAGCCCTACAGGAGATAAAGTACTGGATGCATTAGAGTCTAATAGCACTGTATGTATAGTGTTCAGTCTTCAGATAGGAGCAGCTTTAAAGGTTAGATCATCCTTGAACATCCCCTGAATAAATAGCTTTTCTGACAGTGGTGCATCGGCACCACTTGTTTCCTGCCTTCTAATGCTGAAAAGTCACATTTCCCAATGCAAAACTCAGAACTGGTAAGTGACTGTCATTGGCCTCAGTCACTCAAATACAAATGAAGATCCCTTGAGTACCTCCCTCCAGATATCTATGATATAAACTTAATTCAAGCTATTAATATAAAAACCTTTTATGAACACTCAAAATTATAGCTGGATTATTCTGTTTTCTTTAATAGTCATTACTGGTCTTTGTTGGTTAGTTTTAATATAGTATATTATCTGTCTACCTTGAAGTAGGTACTCGAAGGGGAGGTGTTAGATTCCACCTTAACAACCATTTTTGCTGGACACAGTACTATAATCTGCCAGGGCATGAGGAAAAACAAAATCACACCAAGTTTTTCTGCTGTAACTCCTACTGAGATACTACTGTTCATTTCAACTGAATAGATATTAAGTCTGTACATATTGCAGTAAAGCTAAGCCACAATCTAGTTACACCTGCAGCTAAACTGGAGCAGATTTTATTGAGATATGAAGATGTACTAAGAAGAAGTGAAACACCTTTTTGAAATGACGAAGTACTTTTCTAATTCTCCTAAAGTTTTATAAATATAACAAAGATACCAGCTGCAGGCTTTCTAAAATTGGTAGTGGGTTATTTTTCTTCACCAGTTGTCTGACCTGCAGAATTAAAATTCTTACTTCCGAAGAACTGATCTGGATATTTCAGATTAAATGAGACTTACTAGATATGTTCATATACACTCTTTTACATTTATGATTGACAAAGAATAATTAGAATAACTTTTCCAAGAACTTAACTGCATCAAGCCTCAAGAAGTATAAAGATGCAAAATCTGAAGACAGTACTAAACATTTTTTCAGAAGACTCCAGTGACACCTTTGCCTCATACACACTTCTGTGTCAGCCACCATTGTGTCAGACTGCTCCTCCACTGCCATCTGTCACACAAACTATAACAGAATATTAGTGGGAAGATTCAACCTCTACTGCCATACCACCAACATCTGCCTCTGACAGTGCAGACCAACATCATAAAATTGGATGCATTACTTTCAGAGCAGTACTCATGCTACTTTCAGCATAATAAACAGGCAGAAGTTGGAAAAATGAGTGTGTATATATATATATGTGTGTGTATATATATACACGCACACACACACACACACACGTACATATGTATGTTTCCACTTCTACTTTAGAGATTCATGCTTTTGGACACTTGCTGGGTTTTCCTAAATGCCAGCTATATCTTCAGCACCAAACCACACTAATATATGACTAAGTATCAGCCTAAAGTTCCTTCAACATACACCTAGCCTGAACTATAACATTTCTTTAAGAATCATAACATTGCCATCAGCCAATTGCACTCTCCCTCCTCAAACAATTACTGGCATAATTATGATTGCGTCAGACAGAAGAGTGAATAAAAGGTGATGCCATTACTACTTTTCTAACAGTTTTTACATAGCAGTAATTAGAACTGGCAAATTTAATCTGAGGGATTTCAGCTTTAGGGTTTTTTATTTGTTCGTTTTTTTGAAAATAAGTCATTTCATCCAGGGACAGGATGAGGTAGGCTTGGATGGGTTGGGATGGACCAGAAAGAGAAACACTAGCTGTGAAATATTGTGTCAGTTTAGCAAATAGGTCACAGGCACAGGAAAATTTCACAAGTCAAATACAAATGTAAAATTTCTGCTTTGAAATACATCTATGCATCTTAATTAAATATAAAAAATAAGTGCATAGGTAAATGATTTGGGAATTAAGGCCTGAGATCATTATTGTGTATATACTGAAAGATAAAAATTTTTGTTTAGCAAATTTTAATTCTGAATTCAGCAAAGGTAAAAAAAAAAAAAAATTTTTTCCATAATGCCTCATTTTTCTCCTTAGCTTCATAACAATGAAACTAAAACAAACACTAAAACTTGTCTTTACATTATGATTTCAGTTTGACTCTTATTGCTTATCTATTGTGAACTCCACTGAGAAGATAAAATAGAAAGAGTTCACATATAAACTTGACTCAGTCTCATCAGCAAGACAAAGCATGCTTTCAGGCAGCCTTGATATGGTAAGTTTAACGAAGATAGTTGGAAAAAAAATAAACTTAATTAACTTTAGCTTTCTTAGATCGTTTCCAGAGAAGTGTGAAGCAGACTTATAAATTACATAAGAATCTGTGTTCCAATTTGTTCTAAGTATAGAGAGGAACTCTTAGAGCGTTTTGCAAACAAGTTAAAGAAAGGAAGGAAAAGGTCCTCCTTTAATTATAGGGCGTTTTTTTCCCCTCCATTTACTGTAGACAAGGATTTAGCATATTTAACAACATCCAGCTTCTTCTTTACTGTGTTTGTACGTTTCTACACCTTGTCATGAAGCAGACAGTCATACACACTTGCACTGTATTTTTGTCATCTTAAAATTCTTCACTTGCATAACATCTAGGTGGCTTCTTGCAATACCAGCACATACTGGTCACTTGAGCGACAAGTCTGGATATAAGTCAGTATGATGACCCTGGGACTACTTTCTCTTCAGGTACAGATGATGCATCTGAAAACCATTATAGATTTATTTACTCATTCTTGAAAGAAACTATAGATCTCTAAAACTTCTCAGAAGACACCCTCGCAAGCAAGCTCCTCTAGATAAAGTGCCATTACATCTAGGTTTAAAGGTAGTCCTTTAAACTAATGCACAGAATTTCTCCTGGCTCGTGCTTGCTTTTACCTCATATGCAATGTGCTACAGTAATAGACAGCAAACATTGCTCATGAGATTTTCATTGAACTATGAATTTGTTCACTTGAGAAAATTTGAAAAGACAGATGTACACTGCTTGGTCTTCCCAAATCATCATGCCTTGAATACAATTTGTTTCCTGAAGAAGCCTCTTCCAACTGTTTCCCTTGTGCAAGATATGCCTTGCAAAGGAAATATATCACTCCTACCAACCCAAATATGGAAAAAAAAATCTTGAGAAAGTCTCCAAAAATAATAAATAGCAATAAAGAATCAAGATTGTGAAAATACTGGATTTAAAGTTTATTTTTCTTTAGCTCTTCATACCTCATGCACATTTGATGTGTCGATGATCAGACCAGATAATCTTAGTGATCTTTCACAACCTTAATGATTCTGTGATTCAGTTTTTTGTAGTTGTAAGATATTATTCTGTTAAAATCGGCATCTCAAAGCTTGTTGGGGACACAAATGGACTTGTACAAGTCCAGGAGGTCCTGGGCAAAGGTTGTGGAATCCTTTGTGTGGGGGACACAGATGGACAAGGCCAGGGTCAAGGAGAGAGAGATGAGCTGCAGCTAAATAGGTGTGAAGTGGTCTTTTATGTGGACTTATCTCAGGATGATGGCCATCTCAGGGAGTACTCAATGACTCTTGCTCAAGTCCCATCCTTGTCATGTAGGCAGGAGAACAAGGAGGAGAAAAGACGAACCGAAAACCATGAGGATAGGTTTTCTGGCAACAGATTCCTCATGAAGTGACGCCTGCATGCTGAAGTAGAAGAGGTGTCTGCCATCAGATTCCTCACTATGGAAATCCCGCATGCTGACAAACTCTCCTGGGCCTGCTGCCTGAGCGCTGCTGCTTCCTCCCGGATTGGCTCTGCAACTGCCTCCGCTACCTCCACGACCAGCTCAAACGCCGTGCAACGGGAACACTGCTGGATCCTGGTGGTGACTATCCCTGCTTTAGGCAATTCTTGCTTCTTTCCTATCTTCCTCCTTCCCTTCCCCATCTCCCTGATTATGATTTGTAATAAATTGTTTGGACTAACATATGAACCGTTGTTTCTTAATCTCACACCGGGTATACAAATATTAAAAGAACCTCATCTCCCTGGAGCGAGACAGCATTCTCATTTTCTCTAGCTTTCTCTCCCTAATCTGAGGTTTACAATTGCTTTCTCAATAAATCAAAGCCAAAATTACTGTTCAATTGAATGACAGAAGTAGTTAGGAGAAAGTAAGGAAAAACAGCAAATCTTACAATTAGATCAGGGGAGCTGGTGGACCTGACACAGCCACTGTTTCTTCTATTTTTTGCACACCAGCGTCTACACAAAAATACAGAGTAAGCCCGCTGACAGCCCTACTGAGCAGCCAAAGATCCCTGCCCTCACCACTAGTTACATACAACAGCTGCTGACCAAGTAACTCACCAGCACTTCTGAAATTCAGTTCAACTGCCTCTAGTTCTGAAAACTTTTAGTTTAAAAGCCTGCACAGCTATTAAGTCTCCATTCACCTTTTTCTATACTTTATAATACTTGTTAGCCACCTTACCTACATAAGTGAATAAGAAGTACACACTGTATTCAGAATACTACACAAAAGACTGAAATTTGACAAAGTCAAATTTCCGTGGTAGCTTTAAAAGAGTCAGATAGAGCTGACATCTAATTCCTGCTTAGCCATCTGTAAGTTAATTTAAGCAAGGAAATCTAGAAGCAGACATACATAATGTGTGCACACACCCAAATGTGGACACGGATGACTCATCCCTGTGTGTAAAACTTCAGCACCCTGCAGTTCATCTCCTTTCATTCTTCCCACAGCCTACACTTAATCATGCATCAAACTAGAGAGAGACAGCAGTGAGAGCCAGGGCACTTCCAAGTCATGCACACATTTTCACTGATGACGAACTTTGCTTACAACAAAACTCTCCCCACACTCATAGAATCACTTGAGTTGGAAAAGACCTCTAGTCCAACCCTCCGCAGACAAGAGAAATTGGACAAGATGGCCTTAAAAAGGTGCCTTCCAACTCAAGTGATTCCATGGTTTTATGATCTCTCCAACTTCACTCTCAGTTGCATGAAAAATAAACCTTCCTAGCTTTGGAGGACACTGAAGTCAATTTCAGCAACTTATTTAAGTAACTCTTCAGTGAAATGAGTAAAATAATACAACTCAAAAGTTGTCACTTTGTGGTTGTCTCACACAGAATAAGCAACACATTGACTTGGTTTTCTTTCATGATAATTTAATGGAAGGCTCAGGCTGAAAGACAAAGCAGAAAAAGAAGTCCAGGCAGCTGTGAAGAGTCAGCAATTCACAGCCATTTAGAGCTGTATAACAATGCCATAGGACAGGGCCGGTTTGAAATCATTAAGGAGACCAAATCTTGAGAGAGGAAATTGTAGCAAAATTGCATTATTTATAGAGTTAAACTATTCATTGGACTGAATCCAAAGTAGTCGCTATTAAGCACTGAAACTTTGCCTGCTATGAACAAGCTATTCTGTTCTGTCTCATATCAATATTACAACAGCTGGTTTTAGTAAAGCTTTCAGTAATGAATTTTGGCGCTATGTAATTCACTTCTGATCAGCTTTGTAAGCTCATCATTACAACCATTTTTGAAGGAAATTCACAAACACGCAAACTTACCAGCAATTACAGTAATTTCAAACAAAAGAATTAAGTTTTACCTGTTAATTCTCTACTTAGAATTTCAATGTCTCTTATCAGGATGCTTTATAGCTAGAAAATGCCCTTGAAAGCCTCTCTACAAGTCTGATTTCTAGTTTTGGTAGCCAGTCCTGTAGAAATGATATCACATGCAAAAATCAACCTCAATCTCATAGATTATCCTGTGGGAGCATGACTTCACTAATCCCATAAAGTTTTTCCTTTTCAAAAATCCACAAGAAGATCTGCAATCACTCTAGGCACTGTGAAACACTAAACCTTGTGCTCCAACCTTTCATGTAGGTTAGATAAAACCATTTGCTGGAGATAATATCATCATGCACTGTCAGGGCCTCCAGGAGTGTAACACTGAACAAGACATAGTTGGAAAGGCATGGGAACAAATAAGAGGTGGGAAATGACAGCAAAATAGCACGATACAGGGGTTTCTGTTAGAGTTCTCTTCTAATGTCCTCTTTTGCTTGAGAGAAAATGCAATATTCTTGCCCATTTTTATTTTTATGAACATATCAGGGCATAAGATGAGGATCAAGGAGAATAAAGATACAGTATTTATTTTTAAGTACTGAAAAGCAATATTTCAGTGCAGAAATGGAAAACTCATCTGAACAGACTTTAAAAGGGGAAAAAAGTACAGATACTATTATACTCCATTATTTATTATAGTACCTTTTTAAACAGTATTCACAACAGTCTCAGGCTCTGATGGACCTCTCTTCGACCTTCATAAAACCTTGCGGAAGTCTCAGACCATGTCTGCAAGGAAAATATTTCAGCTCTCCACCAACCCAAGAAGCTCCTTCAGAAACCAGATGAGAAACCATCAGGCTGTAAACATGCCACCATACTACTGATGCTAGAGCTGGCAACAGAACACAGCTTCCAAGAAAAGCGATTTCTAAGAAATAATTTTGCTGAGATTGATTTCCCCGTTACATAAAGCTCAATTACTCTAAAATAAAGTTGGTATTGTTATGAATGACTTATAGCTTCTCATGTGTTCTTAATGTAGTGGTAACACAGCAGAATGAAGGGTTCGTGCTATTTCCTTAGGAGTCAGGGCTTTCACTTGTTGCTACCTCAATGTTGTGGTTTGGAAACAGGATACTGTTCCAGTTTTGATAACCAAAGAGAGAAAATGAAGAAGGTCTATGCCTTCACTTCAACACAAATAGATCAAGTAATTGGTCTTACACGATACTTGTTTTCACCTTCCCATTAATCAAAGATTTCTCTAACCCTCTTTTAACCCAAGTATCCTTGTTTCCTGGAAGCAAAGCATTCTGTGATTTGGTAGTAACCAAACTGCAGTACTTAGTTTTTGAGTTTTATTATAACAAGTAGAGGGGCCATTCCCATTCAGCATCCACATCCCAGTCTTTGTACATAACTAGTATTCTGAAAATAAAGGAACTCGCTCCAAACATAAACATGGAAGATGACAAACATCTACTGAGCTGCAGACATTTGAAAAGCTGAAAAACTGGAAGCAATCCTTTTGTCAGTGTATATACTCTTTGTTTAGAATGTATTTCCTACACAGATCCAAAGGAAAGAATGAAGTGAGGTTGTCAAAAGGACAGAATATTTCATAATTTGTTTTCCTTAACAAATCCATCAGGTTATTCTTATGAACTACTATGGCAGATTTATAAGTGTTCCAAATCCTATAGCTGTAAGAATGCTGTCCGTAGATGGCATGCAAACAGATAAAAACATTGGTTATAGGATTTTTGAGTGCAGAGGGAAAAAAAAAAAAAAACACTTCTGAGTTGCTTTTCTCAATGTTTAAAGGTATCTTGAGAAAAAAATAACAATCTAAGAAAAATATCACTTTTCTACAGAAAACCATTTTGCTGAGCAATCCCTTTAAATAAATGCTTCCTAAATCTCACACAGAGGGCAATAGAGTTACGTGTATCTTAGGTGATCATTCCCCTCCACTGGATATATGGAATACAAACAGTTCACTTATCACTATGAGTGTACAAATGAGGAATGAGAGAGAAACATAATAAGAGGACATCTTTGGAGTACAAGGCTAAGACTTCTGACAGTAGAAACAGGTGTCTACATAACACCAATCCTTCCTTAGACAAATCTGTAAAAACTGCTTTTCACAGGGACAGAGAAGGAAAAGGAGGAAGAGCCCTGAACAAATTATTTGGATTTGAGGCACTTACCAGTTCAGACTCATCTACTAGAAATAATTTGTAAGTTTTATTTATTTTTCAGGAGAAATGGGACACTACAGAATAACTTTTCTATAGGTCTGACATATACAAATGTAATATTCATTCCACGTCAGGAAATGTCTTGTTCATATAACACATTTTTCCCAGCAGGCATCATAAAAAGCTTTTCTGGCATAATTAACATAATTGAATAAGAAGAATAAGGATCAGATTTCACATGCACAGACTTCTGGTTAAGAGCGGAAGCTGGAATATGTTTTTCAGAGACTATGGAATTATCTCCCAAGGAGAATATTCCACAGCAGAAAGTACTAGAAAAACCACATGAAAAAACCACACTGGGAAAGTTGATTGCTTTCAGACAAATGTATCAGCTATTCCATGTACCTCCTGCTTAACTGGGGTGACTACTACGTTGTTTTTCACCACTATCCAGATAAGATAATTATTCAAAATCACACAATCGCACACAGTCACCCAGGTTGGAAAAGACCTCAAAGATCATCAAGTCTAACCAGACTAACAACGTAACTAACATTACTGCAAAGAAAAGTATAAGACACAGAAACATGGGACAAATCTGTTTCTGCTAGACTGTTACATTTCAGTCATTTTGACTTATTAGTTGAAGTCAATTTTAAATTAAAAATTAATTTAAAATTAAGATTCTCTGAGTAAAGAGCTTCTTCTCTGTACTGCACAGGGAGGCAGAGCTGCATGAAAAGCCCAGCCACCTCTACCCAGCATACTGAGTGAAATGCCAACTGAGCTCTAAAGTTGTGGGACACACATAAGTCACTGTAGTAGAGGCTAGGTGCAACCACACGGCAAGATAGAGACAACCTGAGCTGCTGTACAAGGACAGGTTGAGAGAGCTGGGGCTGTTCATCCTAGAGAAGACTCCAAGGTGACCTGATAGCAGCTTTCAGTATCTAAAGGGAAGGCTGTAAGAAGGAAGGGGACTGACTCCTCAGCAGGGTCTGTTGTAATAAAACAAGGGGAAATAGCACAAACTAAAAAGGGGAGATTTAGATTGGATATAAAGAAGGTTTTTGTTTGTTTTAAGTATAAAAAAAGGGCAGTAAAGCACTGAAACAGGTTGCCCAAGGAGGTGGTTGATGCCCCGTCTCTAGAGACATTCAGGGTCAGGCTGGAAGGGCTCTGAGCAATCATATACCTAGCTCTACATGTCCCTGATCACTGCAGGGGAGTTGGACTTTGTAACCTTTAAAGATCTCTTCCTACTCAAATGATTCTATGATTCTCTGCCAAAAGTAAACAGCTCACAACAATACAAAACAAAAAGGCTGTAAAACAAAATCACCTTGTGTAAGCAAAAGCTTTTGGAGATGATTCCTGGAATGCAAAGCAGTATCTGTAGCACAAACAAAGCCTTCTGTTCCAGCCAGGTGTCTGTGATGCTATAACAAATCAGCCAGAGCAGGGAGGTAGTTTGCCCTGATCTTCTCTATCAATGGCTTTTCCAAAGAAAGCTAAGATTTTTAAACATAAACAACTGAAAAACTGAAAAGATCCACAAGAAATATTTATTCCTATCCTAGCTTCCAGGCTTAGAATCAGTCAATTCAATGATACTTGTAGCAAACTCCACTCAGTTCCCTCTTATCACTAGCCAATTTCACGACATCCAGGATGTAGCTCCCTGCTCCTCTCAAGAGTTCTTTCTGAATCTCTGTGCCTGACACTGCTATCAAGGAGTCCTGAGAATTTTCTATCCTCTGTTCAAATAATTATCACCTTCCACCTAATCCAATCAATTCAAAAGGAATACAACATATTTGTCAATAAGAACAATGTAATATTGTACATTCAACAGCTTCAGTGTTTCTTCTCTCAAAATACACACCAAGCTTTGCAATACTTGCAGGCTAAATCCTCCACTTCTGCATTAACAAGTACAGAAAGCAACAAGATACAAGATTTATTGTGTTACACCACTTCTGCAACATCTACTCCCATTGCAGATGCATGATCTGCAGCAACAGCTCACACCAGAAGCCAGAAGACAATCAGGCCAAGTTCTGTTTGCAATACCTGTGGCTTAACACTCAGATGCTTTTTCAGAAGTTACAGAGTAAGTTCCATCATGCTTTGTAGAACATCTTGCTATGTGTAGGATCACATTAAACTGCAAGACTGGGGGGGAGGTCTGTCAGAAGTTTTTGAATTAATCTGCGAGTCACTTTGACCTAAATCCTCAACAGTTACTTAGCTTTTGAAATATCCCAGTAACTAAAGGAAAGCAAAAGGTAACCTACCTCTGATAGGTATCCTTCTATGCATATCTCCCACTCATGAAGTTGCGTCCATGTATGCCTAGGTGTGCTTTGGCACAAGCTAACCTGCATGTTCCCACACAGTTTAGTGTTCTGAAAGAGCAACTGCACAGAATTTGGGAGGAAAAGGTACATGATACTAAGTGTTCCTGTGAACTATAATGAGGGTGACCTCATTGCAGCCTATCAATACCTGAAGGGAACCTCCACCCACGAGGGGAGTAAACTCTTCAAAAGGGCTGACAACAGCAGGACTAGGGGAAATGGATCCAAGTTGAAGGAGGGAAGATTTAGGTTGGATGTTAGGGGGAAGTTCTATACAAGGAGAGTGGTTAGGCCCTGGAACGGGCTGCCCAGGGAGGTTGTGGATGCCCCGTCCTTGGATGTGTTTAAGGCCAGGTTGGACAGGGTCCTGGGCAACCTGATCTGAATGTGTGTGTTTGGTGGCCCTGCTAGGCAGGGGGGTTGGAACTACATGATCCTTGAGGTCCCTTCCAACCCGGGTGATTCTGTGATTCTGTGATATATGCACTCCGCAATTTTGCAGCCTGCTGCTGGATGTTTAATAGGATTCTAGGACTTCAAAAGGGATAACAAAACAAGTTTCTCACTTAAACCTTTCAATATTCCATACATAATCTGCTTCAATAGTGCAGTCCAAATTTTAGGTAGTAGTAAAACAGTAAATAGAAGATGCTATTAAGTGTAATAACCTTGTCATTCATTACCATCAGTAGTTTTATAGGTATTAAGAGCCATGATTCCAACTCACTGCAGTTGAGTTGGGAGACTTTAGAGTAAGATTGCTTAGGAAGACAACACCAAATCTGCATAATTCTTTATCAGAGAAGCATTGTTCAGGGGAGCGCTACATCTAGTTTCAGCCAAAACACAACAGCAACAGATTCCCTGGTATCACCTGCAGGGAATGGCATACTGACAAAACCATTCTTCTAGAAACCAGCATGAACTCACTCCAAGCAACAGAAACTGAAGATAAACACCAATCATTTCTTTAGCAAGGTGAATTAAGTGTGTATTACAACAGTACAGACTTAAAAACACATGAAACTGAAGAATTGCAAGAAGCTCAGTACACACACACAGTACATGACAATGGCATTTCCAAGGCACTCTGTTTACAAATGATGCATTGCAAAAGCCTTAGGAGACTCCTCCTGTTCCAGGAGACATTTTAAAACATAGAATCATCAAGGTTGGAAAAGACCTCCAAGATCATCTAATCCAGCCATCTACCTCCTACCAATAACACCCCACTAACCATGCCCCTTAGCATATCTACACATTTCATAGAATCATAAGGTTGGAAAGGACCTACAAGATCATCTACTCAAATTGTCCTCCCATTACCATAGCTACCACAAGCACTAAACCATATCTTGTAGCTCCTCATCCAGATGCCTCCTGAACACTGCCAGAGACAGCAACTCCACCACTTCCCTGGGCAGCCATTCCAGTGCCTGACCACTCGCTGAGAGAAAAAGTTTTTCCTTATGTCTAATCTAAACCTCCTCTGGCACAACCTGTGGCCATTTCCTTAGGTCCTGTTTGTAGCCTGGGAGAAAAGCCCCTCCTCATCGCAGCCTCAGGATTGCCTTCAGGAAGTTGTAGAGTGCAATGAGGTCTCCCCTGGCCCTCTAGCCAATTCCTGACCCAAAGAAGGGTATACCTATCCAGGCCGTGGGCAGACAGTTCCCCCCAGAAAATACTGTGAGAACAGTATTCTTGAACACCTCCCATCCCAGCGCCTGACAACTCTTCCAAAGATTAAATTTTTTCTAACATCCAACCTGAACCTCTCCTGGGGTAACTTGAGGCCATTACCACTCATCCTATCACTGTTACCTGGGAGAAGATGCCCACTCCCATCTTGCCATAACCTCCCTTCACATTGTTGTAGAGAGCGATAAGGTCTCCCCTGAGCAGCCTCTTCTCCAGACAATCTCAGTCTCTTCAACCACTCCCTGTAAAACTTGTGCACCCCTCACCAGCTTTGTTATTCTTCTCCAGACACAGTCCAGGGCCTCAATGTCTTTCTTGTAGCAAGAGGCCCAAAACTGAATACAGTACTCAAGATGTGGTCTCCCCAGTGCTGAGTACAGGGGAACATTCATCTCCCTGCTCCTGCTGGCAACACTATTTCTGACACAAGCCAGGATGTCATTGGCCTTCTTGGCTACCTGGACACGCTATGCCAGCTTATGTTTAGCCAAGCACTGACCAGCATCCCTACATTCCTTCCCTCCACACAGTCTTATAGCCACTGTGTCCCAAGCCTGTAGCATTGCCTACGGCATTGAGGTTGCTGTGGCAAAGTTGGTGGACTCAGCACTTGGTCTCATAGAACTTCATTCCATTGCCTCAGCCCAGTGATCCAGCCTTTTTCAGATCCCTCTGAAGGGCTTTCCTATCCCCAGGAAGCTTGATACTTTCTCCAAGTTTGATGTCACCTGTAAGCTTACTCAGTGTCCTCATTCAGGTCATCACCAAAGATATTAAACAGGACTGCTATCCTCTCTTCTTTCTAAGCATGTTGACAAAATGCTCTAAGAAGTTTGTTCTTTTGTCTTATTGCAAAATCTAGCAGGTACCTAGAACTGATAAAAGACAGATAAGAAGAAGTAGTAATTCTTACCTTCTCCTTTTATCACTTTTCAAAATCAAGACAACCCTGAGATGTTGTGAAGTATCAAGAAGATGCAGTAGTAGCCTCTTCACTGAAGATTCTATTGTTAAGGGACAAACCTAGTGTGCAACAGCTACCATCCTGAGCCACTTCACTCTGGGTACAAATACTCTGTACTTTCACCTGTTTCAGAGTAAGGGAAAATCTCTCAAAATTTTCTTAACCTAAAAAGCATCTACAATTGTTTCAATGGAAGAGAGTTTGCAAAGGGTGACCCCAAGGTTCACAATGCTTGGATAGCAAGAAATATCATGTGGCTGTTAACCTGGAGAAATAGATTCATCACAACAGGTTGCTTCCTCTCCTTAGTCTGAGCACACTCAACAGGAGAATAAAGAGAACAGACAAAAAGCAACAACAACAACAGGTTGTAAACATCTTGCCTCGCCTTCCCCCTCCCCATTTCTCTTCCATTTAGTAAACAAAATTGACAGTTACAATTACCTTTCGAGATGCAGAGTTCTATCCAGTGTCACAGCTCGTTATCAAAATTAAGACTGTGATATAACTGGGAGCTCAGAATGTTGATTAAACTATGCCAAAGTACTTATCCTCCTGTGCTTTCTCGTCTGCTGTAAAAGCAGTTATAGTAATCAAGCAACAGTGCCATTCATTCCATTCAATACTGACTATTATCTCCATCTTCGACTAAGTAGCCAGTCAGAAAGGGAAAAAAACAAAATCTTCCAACATGGAGAGGAATGAGCAGCATACTTAGCCAGCTACTTACTTGATTTTCTAGTTTTAATGAGCAAACACCAACTATCTGGTATTGGAAAGAAACTATGCACATAAACAGATATAGATCCAAATGGATGGCCAAAGTTTCTGCTGGTCTCTTATTAAGTGCACCTACAGGATTTTACTGCCATTTCTCATATCTTCTAGGGAAAATCGCTCCACAGACTACCCAGCTTTCTAGAGTCTGGAAAACCAGATTCTTTCCTCCAAGATGTAACGTGCCAGAAAAAAAGCCTGACGTCCAGAAGATCTGTGCCTGTCTAGCAGGCAAGTGCTGGCAGTCACAGGCATGTTAATTATATTCAAGGTCATTTCCCCTCCCCCCCATAAACGCAGACATCCATGACAGAGATGGGTTAAACCACATGCAGAATTAGTCACCTTCTCTCCATACACAGCAGGAACACTGCTTTTAGTTACCCGACTATAAACTAATAGAAGAACATCTTTCTGGCCTAAATTCACATTTAACTGCCATTTGATAGTTGTTGGTGCGTCTTGACAGCTGTGCAAGAATAATGCTTGTTCCAAAATGCAAGAAAATCTAAGATTCCCTGTACAACTGGGCTCACTCACAGCACTGAATAGAGTTGATTACTAGTGTACTCTAGCATATGGTACAAAGAGATACAACATGGCTTTGGAGCAGTTTAGAAGTTTGGAATAAGAATCCAGACAAGATGATCCCACGACAGTAAGGACATTAGGAAAATTAGGCAGCTTGATGTGAACAAGGAGTTGTGCTGTGTGGAACAGGTAGGACACTGTCAGAAAGCCCTCTGCTCCAGTGCACTGTAGAATTCTGTGCACCCACAGGAAGCACAGGAAACATTTGGTCCAACATATTTTCAAGTAAAACAAGCTACGATTCATTCTTAAAGGGCATTGCAAAGTTTATAGACATTTTAAAAAGTTTAAATATTAAGTAGCAACATGCAGAAGTTTCCAGAGCTCCACAGTCTAACGTCAAGTATCAGGTTTTTAATCTAGTAAATATAAGTGCCCTACAGGAATAGCTCTATAGTAAGCAAAATGATAATATTCTGTCCTTTGAGTAATTTTGAATTTTAAGTTCTAACAAAGACAAGGATTTCCTTTTTATTTTCATCATTACTAGATTCACAACTTTTTTAAAAAAAAATTAGCAGGACAGTTAAGACACGGTATCTGCAACAGTCATCTGTAAAGCTGTTTCCTCACAAAACAAGACAATATTCACATTTGAGGGGAAGAAAATTGTGCACAGGACAAAGACAATAGAAGGAAAAAAACCAAATGTGTTCCAAGAAATGCTTTTGCTTCAATGCACAGGAATGTTCCAGTGCACCAGGGCTTGGAGATAAAAGGATAGATCTCTTAACAATAAAGGTTAACTCTTCTTCTTTTCTAGAAAAAGTGTTGTACAAAAGAATGTTGCTACACAGAAACAGAAAAACAGCTTATATCTCAAAATGCTTTTCAGATAAAGCATTTTGACTCTCATCAAGTCCTTACCTAGACCAGAATAGTAGAGCTGAATAAGCATGTGCTTGTGTTTTGTCTTCCTTTTATTTGCCTAAAAGGGTTTTGAATAGGTATCATAAGAAATATCTGCTAGCTCTGGTTTCCTGAGGAAAAGTATGCCCTTCATCACAAGTGGGCAGAAACTATCAGCTGAAAACCACCTAATCATTTCTGCAAGTGACATCATTTAAGGGTTGATTCTCCAAATGCAGAAAGAGAAGTAGCTAATAGTATAGGGTAACAAATTAGTCTAATTACCTCATAGCCTAATATACCCCTTGTAAAAGCTTTACTTTGTAAGAAGAAAAAAGGAAAAAGCCTGAAAAGGAATAATTTCCCATCTAACTTTACTGTGTATGCACAGACATTCCTAAAGCTGCTTCGCTGTGGTTTTATGATTACTTGCTTGCATCATCTTGTATTTGCTACCTAGAAAAAAGAGTTCACTTCATAAACCACAAAAGCCCCTTGATATTCTCTCCAGTGTAGCATTAATAATGTATTCTGATGCCCTGAGTATCATCCTAGAAAGTTTATCAACAGGAAATTAACCACATAGTATCATTACTTTCTGCATATGTTATCAGTTCCTGTCTCTATCACATCCATTTTGACTGAGAAAGAGAAGCACCACCATCTTACCTCTAATCAGTGGTCATTAATGGTAGTCTCACCTTGGAGACACGTGGATGTCATTTCTGAGACACTGTAAGGAGTTCTACATATACAGCATCCAAAAAGCAATTTTGAACACAGGTAAGGCTGTAATCCCTAAGTCAACATGCATTTGGATTTCTTACTGTGGCATCTTTTCTTACAATCTTGCAAAATCCAAGAGCTCGCTTGTGTTCATCAAGCATATTAATAACATACAAGAAAATCCACCCCATCCTTTGCAACAGCTCACTGTTTTTTAAACTCATTATTTGACAATTAAGGGAGACAGACAGCTGGCAATGCTGTCTTTTTTTTTTTTTTTTTTTTTTTTTTTTTTTTTTTTATAAAAATGAAAATTAAACAAAAAAAAAAAAAAAAAAAAAAAAAAAAAAAAAAAAAA